>NW_024081393.1:794901-960226 GCF_003009895.1 Hyaena hyaena
AAAAAAAAAAAAAAAAAAAAAAAAAAAAAAAAAAAAAAAAAAAAAAAAGAAAAATACAAAGCAAAACATCAATAAACAGAAATCTTGTGTTTTTATACACTAATAATGAACTATCAGAAAAAGAAACTAAGAAAACAAACTCATTTACAATTGCACCAAAAGAATAAAATACCAGGGTGCTGGGGTGGCTCAGTCGGTTAAGTGCCCTATTTCTTTATTTAAAAATTTTTTAAATGTTTTATTTATTTCTGAGAGAGAGAGAGAAACAGTGTGAACAGGGGAGGGTCAGAGTGAGAGGGGGTGAAGCAGGATCCAGGCTCTGAGCTAGCTGTCAGCACAGAGCCCCACGCGTGGCCCAGACCCACAGACTGTGTGATCATGACCTGAGCCAAAGTTGGATGCTTAACCGACTGAGCCACCCAGGCACCCCTTAAGAGTCCTACTTCAAACTCAGGTCATGATCTCATAGTTTGTGAGTTCAAGCCCTGCATCAGGCTCTGTACTGACAGCCCAGAGCCTGGAGACTGCTTCAAACTCTGTGTCTCCATCTCTCTCTGCCCCTCCCCTGTTCACACTCCATCTCTTTCTTTCAAAAATAAACAAACGTTAGAAAAAAATTAACAAAGAAAAAGAAAAATACCTAGGAATAAATTTAACCAAGTAGGTAAAAGACCTATACTCTGAAAACTATAAGACATTGATGAAAGAAATTGAAGATGACACACATAAATGGAATGATATACTATGCTCTTGGATTAGAAGAATATTGTTAAACTGTCCACACTACCTAAAATAATCTACCAATTCTGTGCAATCACTATCATTATACTAATGGCATTTTTCACAGAACTAGAACAGATAGTCCTAAAAACTTACATAGAATCACAAAAGGTCCCGAATAGCCAAAGCAATCTTGAGAAAAAACCAAGCTGGAGGTATCAAAATCCCAAAGTTCAAACTATACTACAAAACAGTAACAACCAAAACAGTATGGTACTGGCACAAAAGCAGACTCATAGATCAAAAGAACAGAATAAGAATCCACAATAGAAATAAACTCACGTTTATATAGTCATTTAAGCTCTGACAAAGGAGGCGAGAATATACAATGGGGAAAAGACTGCCTCTTCACAAAAAATTGCTAGAAAACTGGACAGCTACATGGAAATAAATGAAACTAGAACCACTTTATAACACCGTGTACAAAAAGAAACGCAAAATGGATTAAAGACTTAAATGTAAGACCTGAAATCACAAATTTCATAGGGGAAAGCCTTGGAAGTAAGCTCTAGGACATCAGTCTTAGTGATTTTTTTTGGATTTGTCTGCTCAGGGAAGGGCAACAAAAACAACTATTGGGATTATATCAAAATAAAACGTTATTGGGGCGCCTGGGTGGCTTAGTCGGTTGAGCGTCCGACTTTCGCTTAGGTCATGATCTCGCGGTTCATGGGTTCGAGCCCCGCGTCGGGCTCTGTGCTGACTGCCAGCTCAGAGCCTGGAGCCTGTTTCAGTCTGTGACTCCCTCTCTCTCTGACCCTCCCCTGCTCACGCGGTCTCTCTCTCTCCTAGAAATAAATAAAACATTAAAAAAAATAAATAAAATAAAACGTTATTTTCGTAGCAAAGGAAATCATTAACAAAACAAAAAGGCAATGTACTGAGTGTGAGAAAATATTTGCAAATAATGTATTTGATAAGGGGCTAGCATCCAAAATACATAAATAATTCACAGAGCTGAATATAAAAATAATCTGATTACAAATGGGCAGAGGACCTGAAGAAACTTGCTTCCAAAGATACTATGAGGATGGCCAGCAAGCACATGAAAAGAAATTCATCACTCATCATTAGAGAAATGTAAATCAAAACCACAATAAGATATCACCTCATATCTGTCACAACAGCTATCACTAAAAAGACAAAGGGGTGTCTGGGTGGCTCAGTCGGTTAAGTGTCCAGCTCTTGATTTTGGCTCAGGTCATGATCTCACGGTCTGTGGTATCGAGACTTGCATTGGGCTGTATGCTGAAAGATGGAGAGTACTCGAGATTTTCTCTCTCCTCTCTCTTTGCTCCTCCCCACCCTCAAAAATAAATAGATAAATATTAAAAGAAACAGCAGAGCAGCAGCAGCATTGGGGAGGATGTGGAGGAAAGGGAACACTTGTGCGCTTCTGGGAGGGTTGTTACATTAGTGCAGCCACGAGGTAAATAGTACGGAGGTTCCTCAAAAAGTTAAAAAACAGAACTAGCATAAGATCCAGCAATTCTATGGTAAGTATTTACCAAGGAAAATGAAACCACGAATTTGAAAATGTCATACACATCTCTGCTAATCACAGTATTATTTACAATAGCCAAGATAGGGGAGCAAGCTAAATGCCCTCTGATAGACAAATGGATAAAAAAATGTAAGACACACACACAAACACACACACAGGAGTATTACTCAATCACACACACAAAATGAAATCTTGCCATTTCCAACAAATGGACGGGTCTAGAGAGTATTATACTAAGTGAAGTCAGCCAGAGAAAGACAAATACCTTAAGATTTCATTTATATGTAGAATCTAAGAAACAAATGAACAAAACAAATAGACTCATAGATAGGACATACTGATAATTGCCAGAGGGTAGGGGTGGTGGTGGGATGGTCAAAGTGGATGAAGAAGAGTATGAGGCACAAAATTTCCAGTATAAAATAAGTAAGACACAGGACACAACGTACAGCATGGTCAATTAAATTCTGGCAACTTTGCAAGGTGACAGAGGGTAACTAGGCTTACTGTGGTGATCAATAATATATTACATGATGTAATGTATATAAATATTGAATCCCTGTTTTTTACCTGAAACTAATATTGTATGTCAATTATTCTTCAGTAAAAAAAAAAATAATTCACACTGGAAACATTACTCTCTTGTTAACATAGGTTTTATGAATTTTGTTAAAGGAGTGCCCATATTTAGCTCGAGTCTTACACAGGCTGCTTTTTATATCATTGTATATGCATGTCAGGTTTCAGAATGAAGAAGCTAAGAAAGCAACCCTCAGGGGCACCTGGATGGCTCAGCTGGTTAAGAATCAATCCCACTCTTGGTTTTGGCTCACGTCACTATCTCACAGTGGTGAGATCAAACCTCACATCAGACTCCATGCAAAGCATGGACTCTCTCTCCTTCTCCTTAAGATTCTCTCTCCTGCTCCCTCTGCCCCTCTTTCCTACTCACACTTTTTCTCTCTTAAAAAAGAAAAAAAAATGCAAACATCTACATCCTTACGAACTATTAATCCTTACTCTATTAATATTTTCCTTCATAGACGTCCAAATCTGGCTGATTATTACAATCACCAGAAGAGTTTCCTTAATTCTAATCCAACAGGTATACGTTGGGTCTATGGAACCTTTATTTCTAAAACAGCTTTTCAATATTCTGGTAATTTTGGGAATTTGGAAAGTCCTGTCGACCCTAAGAGTAATCAAAACATTCTTATCAATGAACACTGTTTACTACTTCTACCCTTCCCTATTACAACATACTCCTTCTGTTACATAAGGCTTTATGTCTCTTGAGCTCCCTCAGTTATGAGGATGCAGTTTGAGGCGAGATGTCTGCAAAGATAAACCTGAAGGGGATGAAGTTGCCACTGTCGTGGGTTGGTAATGATATTATATTCACTTAACAAGTATTTAAAGAACTCCCTTAAGACTAATCACGCATGGGAAGTGCCGGGATAGGAGTAGAACGCGATGTGAGGGACACGCAAAGGAGGGAGTACTCAATTATATTGAGAGGAATGAAGTCAAACTTCACACAAGAATTAATTCTGAGTTATACATTTAAAATGAAGACCACGTTTTGGGGCACCTGGGTGACTTAGTTGGTTGAGCATTAGACTCTTGCTTTTGGCTCAGGTCATGATCCCAGGCTTGTGGGATCAAGCCCCATGTGGCAGTCTGCACCAACAGCCCAGACCCTCCCTTGGGATTCTCTCCCTCTGCCCTTCTCCCCTACTTGTGCCATAGAATAAAAAAAAATTTAGAAGAGAATTTAAAAAAAGAAGACTAGATTTTGGAAGTTCATGTTTGCTATAGTAATGTTTTAGACTTACTATGTAGTCAGTACGAAATCAGTGGAAGTCTAAACGGGGAAAGCAACTTGTCCAGATGTGTGTTGCAGAAAGATCTGTTAACAGCACACAGCCCAGAAAGTAAGAATGGACTCAGGGAGGAGATTTTAATTATTTGGTAGTGTTGAAGATGGACAGCAAATATTAATGAGGGGCCATATATTTTTTTCCATAAATATTATCTGTGGGGAAAAAAGTGGCAAGAAAAATTTCCAGATTTTCTGGAATCAGCATCTAGGTTTATAACGGTAATAATATCTTTCCTGAGCACAGAGGAGTGGGTTTAGAGAGATTTAGTGTTCAGGTTTCAGGATACTGAGTTTGATGCATTTTGTATCCTCCAGAAGCATTTGTTTAATAGAAATACAGATTTTGGAAATACCGTCATTAACACAGGACAACTTCCTGACACCAAAATATTATTTCCATACCACTGTTCTTGTGATTTCAGTTCTCTGTTCCCCCAATTAGCAAATAACTGCTGTCATCGTTTTGAAATCTCTGATGCTACAAAGAAGTTTATCTTCTTATTTTCAGCACAGTCTCTATCTTGTACCTGGTTGAATGTACATTATAACTTTTTTAATGTTTATATGTATTTGAGACAGAGAGAGACAGAACATGAGTGGTGAGAAGCAGACAGAGAGAGACACACAGAATTGGAAGCAGGCTCCAGGCTGTGAGCTGTCAGCACAGAGCTGAATGCAGGGCTTGAACCCACAAACTGTGAGATCGTGACCTGAGCCAAAGTCGTACGCCTAACTGACTGAGGCACCCAGGTGCCCCAGAATGTACACTACAATTTTCAGTCAATAGCTTAAGGACTCAAGACATATAGACATTAATGTTAAATATTGGATGGAGGGAGAAAATCACAATACACTACAAAAGACATGACTTGACAAAGGAGAGGAGAGGACATCCAGTCAGGCTTTGAAGAAAGGCTAGGTTCTAAATGAGCATACTGAAGCAAGAAAACATACTGAACCTTAATAGTGTTTTATGAAACAACAATTTTACATATATGAACTCTCTTAAACTCACCTATGGTCCTATAGTAGTCTAATCAGGTTTAATGAAGGAAAAAAAATCTAATTAAATACTGTTTCTTTGTACTGTTAAGAGTCACCAACCTGTACTAAAAGAAATTTTAACTGTTTGAGATTTAAAATGACTTTTGGCCCTTCAAATTACATCTAGTAGATTCTGTGTATGTGTTATTTCATTAGAAGGAAAAGAAAAGAGGAGAATCAAATTACAAATTACTGTAAGTAGGCAAAGTGTGTATGACTGGTTGATGTTACCACCCATGAAAGTAGGCACGTGATTCACAGCTCTGTGGCAATAAAATGAAGATTAAAGCAGGTAAGTTTATAGAGCTATCCTCTGATATTTGCATTCAAAGTACATATTGTGAAATTTCAGTGCTTTATGGATAGAAGATACTTAGTAAGGTTAAGGATTGTCTACACAATCACTAAACGTAACTTCCGCCAACAATGACATAAACGTAGCACCGGCAACCTGCCCAGAGTGATAATAGAAGCCCGTGCATTGTGTATCTAAGTGAAGTTATCAAATGCATCGGACTGGAATGAATACTAGTATGATGGCAGAATATTTTAAACTTTTATCCCAATTTTAACTTTAAAAAATTCTCAATTAAATCACTATTTTTAAAAATTCCTTTCTTATATTCTTTCAATGTCCGCTCCCATTACGATTGAATTATTATTATTTGTATGTTATTCGGTACCTTCCTTTGTACAGGTAAGGTTCCTTTGAACAGGTAATTGATACATCACTCAAAGAGAATTCTGGACTTTTTAATAATAATTTGTGTAGCTCTTGGTGATCTAACAAACACTGAATTCTTAATAAAGACCTTTCTTGACTTTAATAGATGCCATAAAAATTAGAAATGCTTCAATTATTGGAGTCCACTTTAAAGTCTGCACCTCTCCAATATTAAAAATAAGTTTGTCCTGCAATCACAGCCAAGGGCTTTAATTTTTTTTCCCCCTCATGAAATCCTTATTAGATCTAGCTGTGTTTAGGAGGGGAAAGGAGCTGCCATGAGCTTTAAGGACAGAGCCCAGTTGACATGTATAGAAATATTGTTGAGACTCCCTCTGGTTTTTAAAAGACATTTCAGCAGCTGGTATTAATTCCTGACAGTTTTATTTCTAATATCATCTGGCTGACATAAAAGTGCCCCTGTCTGTTTTGAAAATGAGGAGAACGGGAATGGGAAGCCAGCGTAAGAGTGAACTCGGACGCATCTGAAGTGGTAATTTTTTTTTAATTGAAAGGAGAAAGGAAAGCAATTGGTCTAGGAAAACACTGATTTTCCAAATTCCCAATTAATAGTAAATACCCACTTTAAATCCTTTTGGTCCTGCTGCACATAAAAATGCAGTATGGTCTTGTTAGCAGCATTCTTGTTGATGAAACATTTTATTTTTGGCACGTTTCATGACGTGAAGTGATGTGCCTGACAAATTGGCTTCCGTTTCTCTGTCATGCAAATAGAATCCATCTATACTTTTCTCTTAAGCACTTTTTGCAAAGTCATTAAGAGTAAGTGGGGGTGGTCAGGGACACCTCAGGTTTGCACCGAATAAGTCAATGAAACAATATGGGTAGGTCATTTAATATAGTTGTAATCGATTGCTGCTGTTGCCTTTCCGGCCAAGCTGTTGTGCAGGAACAGATTTTTAATTAAATAAATAGCTGGGTCGACAGGCAGGTGCGCCAGGGCAAGCAACCTGCCCCGGGATTTGGTTTGCCGCGGTTGCTTGGCAACACAACACGGCCGGTCTCTGAACAACAGCTGCACCCTCTGTTAGCAGCTAGCAGATGTTCACACCTCGGAGAATGGCATCAGAAATAATGATCTGCGAATAATAGTTTGTGGAGCTCTCTAATAAACAAGAAGAAAAATAGCTTGCATGATAGAGGTCAAAGATATTCCAGACTGTCATAGTAAATGTGAGTTGGGATCCAGTGAAATTACTAGCAGACAATGAAGATAAACTATCCCTGGGTACACCGTAGCCAAAAAGGAAGAGAAACTTATATATGAAGCTAAGTGAGAGGTTTCCGTACACATTTCATTTCCTCTCCTGTGAACTTCTAAGGCAATATTACTGTATTTCAGCAGATGAGACACTAAGTTACAGAGAACTTAAATCATCTATCGAGTTTTCACTATTATTTTAATTTTTTTTTACTATTATTTTAAATTATGTGGATGGCAGAAACCAACAACACAATATTTAACATAATACAAGAGAAAATAAAAGATATGTAATGTAACAATGGTTACTACTCGCAACTGGTAGCCATGTCAATTTATAACGGCCTTCCTTATGCTGCATCTATAGGATCATGCTTAAATTTAAAATAAATAATGAATATTTAATATAAAGTAATTTGATTTGCAGTTAATTAAAAATTATTATAAAATGTGAGAAGGAAATTCTTAATCTCTGTGCTCATAAGAAGATATAATTAAATTCTGATAAACCAGAACCTCCTACTACTTTATTCTTATCTGATTATTCCATGCCGTGAACATATGGCCCCAATTTTAACATTCCTTTTGGTACAAATTCAGTTGAACGAAACAGAGTATTGTCTATTTGCATTTCGGTAACATCTAGAAAACTGCTTTAAAATTTATTTTAAAATTCTAATATTTGTATTTTACAAGAGGCTTAACAAGGTCTTAAGGTGGTTTGTGAGCATTTTTTTTTCCAGCCCATCATCCTAAGCATCCATGGACTATGACAGCCAGAGTACCCCATAGGCTACATAATCACACACAAAAAATCCGTCTTCTCTTAAAGCTCACACACATGCACAATGTGCCCTTTTCATTAATTTACAATAAATGGAGATTGAAGAAAAATGAGGCAGCTCTGTTATAAAAATATATGAAATAGAATTTTTTATTTTACTTTTTGTAGTCAACAAACTATATTTTCTTTCAGAGCTATGCTTATATAAAAACCAAAGCTTCACAAATGCTGTTTGTTCATCGTAATCACTTTCTATGGATCTTTAGATGAAAAATGTTTAGTCATTTTCCTCTTGAGAACCTTAAAAACTGAAGTTACCTGAAGAGCATCTATCAGTTCTCACATTTACAGCTCTTTTAAAAGGGGGGAAGCTCATCTCAACGACTGTATAATTTTGTGATAGAGCATTTAGAGTAAGTTAATGTGCAGTAGCTACACTAAGTTAATCTTTGCTGGGTCAACAAATAGGAAATTACAGACAACAGGTTTCTTTCCTTGTCTTTTCTAAGACATAAACAAATCCGATCAATCAGACATTATATAAAGAATTGGATACCTTAAAAATAGGACTTTTAAGAGTAAATCTTTAAGGGAAGAATCGTACTTCTTTTGAGGAGGGTGATGTTTACTGCTTAGGTATATTTTTGAGGTCAAGAGGGGGGAAAACTCTTCACTTTCATTTACCCTGAAGAGAGACTAGAAGTTCAATACATTTTTGACTAATACTCAAAAAACACTTCCTTGACTCATCAGTGTCATGTAAGTATTGAGGGCTACGTGTATAAAGTGCCCTTTTCAACTGATTGTTCAGGCTGAATTTTTAGATAGAGTAGATTATGTAAAGAATTTTTCAACATCAGGGCTGACCACTCTGGTTTATGTAGGTAAATTTAATTTGTAAGTGAATCAACTTTCCTCATACCCAACCTCTTCATGGGACACAGTAGGACTCTTTGATTTACAAAGCTGAGAGAAAGAAGTATGATATTATAAAAGACTTTATTACATCATGTTTAAAATATCTAACATGCGGGTATGACAATCACTGCAAAATAGGAAAGTGAAAATTTGTCTTTTTAGTATCATTTAAGGAGTTCTGTCACTATATCACTTCTCTGATATTATTGCTAAAATACATGACCCGGGGAGCTTGGGTGGCTCAGTTGGCTAAGTGCCTGACTCTCCTTTTCAGCTCAGATCTTTATCTCAGGGTTGAGTTCAAACACTGCATTGGTCTCCTAACTGAGTATGAACCCTACTGAAAACAAAACAAAACAAAACAAAACAAAACACACACACACACACACACACACACACAATACAATACATGACCCAAAGTAATCATGAAAAAAGGGTCATATAAACAGAAATTGAGGAATATGCTATGGCATAACTTGTCAATATTCTTCATGAGTGTGAAGGACTTTGAAGGGCCTTTCTTGAAAGAGCCAAAAGACTGAAAAGCTATTTCAGAATTAAGGGAGACCATGGAGAGATTGTAACTAAATGCAACGTGAGACTTTTTATTGGATCCTAGACTAGAAAAAGAACATCATTGGGGCGCCTGGGTGGCTTAGTCGGTTAAGCGTCCCACTTTCGCTTAGGTCATGATCTCGCAGTTCGTGGGTTCGAGCCCCGCGTCGGGCTCTGTGCTGACTGCCGGCTCAGAGCCTGGAGCCTGTTTCAATCTGTGACTCCCTCTCTCTCTGACCCTCCCCTGCTCACGCTGTCTCTCTCTCTCTCCTAGAAAAAAAAAAAATTAAAAAAAAAAAAGAAAAAGAACATCAGGAGGGCAGTTGATAAAATCTGAATTAAGGTCTATGATTAGAAAACTGTATTGTATCAATTTCTTGGTCTCTATCATTTTTCTGTGTTTATACAAAATGTTAACATCTGAGGGATCGAGGTGAAGGAGAAACAAGAATATTTTAGACTATTTTGAAAAATGTTTGTATCTATGAACAATTTTAAAATAAAAGATAAATTTTTAAAAATTTATTAAGCCAGTGGTGCATACAAGTCAGTGCCTATGAAGAAGGAATCCTATATTAAGTCTTTTTTAACATCAGCATCATTTTCTTTGTGATGGTGACTGACATCATTAAAGGATTAAAGGAAATACATTCATATACACACAGATCAAACTGGATCCCTGGAGAGTAGAGTGGAGAGTTATAAATACTGTTACAAAAGAAGTAAAAAGGGACAGTTTGGAGCAAACCGGGGTGTATGGTCACCCTATTTAGAGACTCCACTTAAAAAAAAAACTTTCTGGGTTTACAGAGGGACAGACTGCAATGAGGACTCATCCGTCTTCGCATGCAAACCATGTGATACAGAGCATTGCACATTAACAACTCAATACATGTTTATTGAACCACACAGGAGCCTGGCAAAGAAGTCAGCTTCTTTTAAGGACACAATGGCATATGTCATCTGTTTCACGGTTTAATCTGGGACTGGCTGGTCCACTTAGTAAAGAATGTTTGGGAAGATGCATTTCCAACCTTGTTGTATTTTTGCAATTATGAACATCCTTTATATTTACTGCCACATATATGATACAAATTCAAGACCCATTTAGCCCTGTAAACTCAGGAAAGGGAGTCTCAGAAAGAAACGAATGGGCTACTGAGATGGTCAATAGAAATACTAGGAATGTCTGTGGCTAAAAAAAAAAAAAAAAATGAGTACTTTCATCTCTTTAGAGGAAGCATATGAACTGAGTCAGTATTGACTTGAGAAACAACTTGGTGGATGGCAATCTAATTGTTGAATGTGCTCCCCCGGTGGTTTAAATCAGAAAATCATTGAACAGTACTAGTTCCCAAATTCTCTCTCATCACACATAAACAACAAAAGCCTCGACAATCAATCAAGCAATTTATTCAGAATCTAGTGCTGTGTCAAAGAGATTGCCAAATGCTACGTGTTATACTGCAGTATCCTACAGTCGATATAGTTTTTTGTTTCCTTTTAATAAAAAGTATATTTTAATATGTCCTTGCTGTCCTCCACAAATCAAAAATATCCACAAAGTCTTGGATGGCTTTAGACTGAAGACAGCCCAGTTCATTCCCTCAATTGGTTCTAAGTCTCAACCAGTAATTCTCTATTTTTATACAGATTGGTAATTTAAAGGAGTGAATCTTACCTTATCTTAAGCCTCCTTTCTCTAATTAGGGAATAACTAATAAAGCTTATATATGTTTGCTAACTTTCAACATGGAGAACATGGAAAGATTGTTTTCTAATATTCATCAATTTAATTAATAATTCAATGTTTAGTGGGCACCTGGATGGCTCAGTTGGTTAAGTGTCTGACTGCGCTCAGGTCATGATCTCACAGTTCGTGAGTTCGAGCCCCAAGTCAGGCTCTGCACTGACAGCACAAGCCTGGCGCCTACTTTGGATTCTCTCTCTCCCCTCTCTCTACCCCTTTCTCACTTGTGCACGTGTGCTCTCTCTCAGAAATCAATAAACAGTAAAAAAAAAAATTCACTATTTCCTAAGTATATTTGTTTAAAAGGCAAATTGATCAATGAAATGCATGAGGAATGAATAAGGATGGTAGAGCATCAATGAAGTGTGGGGAACTGAGCAAAAATTTACTGTAATTCGTTGGTTCTATTTACAAAAAAACTCATTTAAAAACACACAAAAAGAAACAAACATTTAGACATTAGGGTTACATTTATCTGACAGATGAATATACTTGCTGATCTTATATTAATTCTTATTATTTAAGATGACTTAAATAATATTTTGATATTTCAGGAAAACAGCTTCTCATTTCCCGCCCTCCCCAAGAAAGAAAGAGACATTAGTAATCAAGCAGATCTGAGTACTTACTATCTTATACCTGTAGATGTCTAAAATTAGAATGAACTGGAATAATAACATTTAAAACAATCAGAAGTGGGGAAATGGAGGGATAAGTATAAAGTATTAAATGTGCTACATAAATAGTCCACTTTCATTAGAAGTGATGCAACTGTTGGGGCGCCTGGGTGGCTCAGTCGGTTGAGCGTCCGACCTCGCTCGGGTCATGATCTCAAGGTTCGTGGGTTCGAGCCCCGTGTCGGGCTCTGTGCTGACGGCTTAGAGCCTGGAGCCTGTTTCGGATTCTGTGTCCCTCTCTTGCTCTGCTCCTTCCCTGCTTATTCTCTGTCTCTCTCACTCTCTCAAGGATAAATAAACATTAAAAAAAAAAAAGTGATGCAAATGTAGAGTTTTAAAAGCAAAATATTTTCTCCATCTTTTTAAAGATGTCCTCACAACTTTACTCCTAGCTTTTACCCATATGTAGCTCTGAAAGCTTAACGGATCTGTGATCCTTTAAAACTAAACAAAAATTCAGAGACTGAGGATGGTAATGGAGTAGGTAGTGGAAAATAAAGTTATACGTTATTTCTTTCTTCATCTTAGAGTAGCAACATAAAGGAGAGGACCAGGTTTGACACAGTCTATGCTCCTTGGAGACAGAAGATATGTAAATGAATAGTATTTTACTGCTGTTTAATTTACATGGGCCAGGTACAAATCATGCATGCAAAAAAATCCCATTTTACTCTCAGTATAGCATGAACAAGCAGCATAAGTTGAGTTATTTGTAATTATTTAAATCTAAATACATATGCTTTTCCTGGCATCCATATCACACATTAGGTATATTCATCGCTTTCTGAACCATAGTCCTACCTCTAATCATAGCAAGTGTCATCTATAACTAAAATGTATTATGTATGACAATGGACAGTCTTAAACCTTTAAAAGTATTATTTCCTACTGGGCATAACATAGAAGCCAATGAGACTTTGGAGAGTGAGCTCTTTCTTGGATTCTCAGAATGTAGGACAAGATAATTATTGATCTTTTATGTAAATAGGTGGAATGATAAGAATTGCACATTAGAACCACCTGTAAAGGTTTCAAAGCTATTGATGTCCAGGTCCCAATCCAGACCAATTAAACCAGGGTCGATTAAACCAGGCTCTCTGTGCTGAGACCAGGGAAATGATATGTTTTTTAAAACTCCCTAGAGGCTCATGGGGAGGTAGGGTTGATGAACATTGATTGAAGTGCTTTAAGAGGGATCAGGCTTTGGGGCACCTGCGTGGCTCTGGCGGTTAAGCCTCTGACATCAGTTCGGTCGTGATCTCACAGTTGGTGAGTTTGAGCCTCACATGCAGTTCTCTGCTGTCAGCACAGAGCCTGCCTGAGATCTTTTATCGCCCTCTTTCTCTCCCTATCCCCATCTTTCCCCCTTGCTCTCTGCCCCTCCCCCACTCACATTCTGTCTTTTAGAAATAAACATTAAAAATTTTTTTTAATTAGAGAAAAAAAGGGATCAGGCCCTGCCAGTGGTGGAATCCTTGCTCCCAACCTGCTTCTGAGCCCCAGCTTCGTGAAATTGGCCAAATGTCCTCATACTCAAAGCTTGGATCAAAATAGAAACCTACCTCATGAGATTGTTAAACAAATTAAGAGTTAATGTTTGTAAAGCAGTTAGGACAATAATAATAACTGTATAGATGTCTGTGAAATAAACATTAAAAAAAATCAGACTTGTGGTGTCTGGGTGGCTCAATCAGTTGAGTGTCCAACTCTTAATTTAAGCTCAGGTCATGATTCTAGGGTCATGGAATGGAGTACCGCGCCAGTCTCTTCACTGAGTGTGGATCCTGCTTAAGATTCTCTCTCTTTCTCACTCTGTTCCTCTCCCCAACTCAGTCTCTCTCTCTCATTCTCTCTCTCTCTCTCTCTCTCTCTAAATTCAACCAAGCAATCAATCACTCAGGCTTTGGGCTAAGAAGGGAGAAGTTTTTGGATAGTAAAGGAGTCAAGGTAGCAGTCGTGTGTCCTTAGAGCTGGAGTCCTTATTGCAGCTGAAACATCATTCAAGGTTTAGCTTGGACTTCTTCGAGAAGCCCAAGTCAACAGACAGAAATTGGGATACCTTGGTGCTTTCTTTAACTGTAAATGACATGACTGACGCTGGCTACAAAACTATTCATACACATAAGTGAAAAGACCAGCGGCTCAAATAAAGTGATGATGACAAACACTTTCTCCTGTTTCTTGCCTCCACTTTCCTTTCCAGACTTTATCTTGGGACAGGCTGCTCCTCTTTACAGCAAATAATCCCTTCTACCACGTGTTCCACTCAGTAGCTCAGGAAAATTGAGACCTTCCTTCCCTGGATAATCCCAGGCTCAGTCCCGAGTGTCACGGACTCTGCCTTGCCCTGCCCAGGATGATGTTAATGTGTCTCTGCTTTCCTGACTCTCCTTGTTGGTCTAATGATGAACTAATTGCCAAGTCCAGAGCAATTTGATGCTCAAATTAGACTGTAGTCATGATTTTTTTTTTGGAGTGTCAGGGTTGGAGTTAGCCCTACAGAAACCACAGAGACAGAGCGAGGGATTAACAATCCTTTAAAGAAACATTGGGTGATGTTACCAAGAGAAGGAAAACGGATTCAGGGCAGGTTATTAACAGGTGTCACCATCGTTGAAGAATAAATCCATGCTTTCTTGGAGACTTCTTTGATTAGTGGGTTCCTAAATTCAGCTACATTTGGGATCTATGGGGTGGAAACTTTAGAAATGCTGGGAAGTCTATCTTCTTCTTTCACTGTACAAAGTTTTCCTACTTGTTAAGTCCTGAAATTCTCTTAACAGAGGATGAGGCATTTATGCTCAGGCCTAAAATGCAAAGTAACCCCGGGCTAAAGAATTCACTTATCTAAACTCAAATTAAAATATAAATTGACTGATGTGAGATCTCTCTGGGAGAGAAAAAAAAAGGTTTTGACAGCAGGAGAGGAGAGAGAAGTCAAGGAAGAAATAAATGGCGACAGAAGGGTGAAGCCTTGGGCACTCTGGGCAAGCAGCCGACTTCACATGGCTGCCAAGGCTGGCGGTGTCCCCTGTAAGAGCTCTCAAAACTAGATTCTCAGCACATTACATCCTGGCAGCTTAGGGCACGAAATGTAGTTTACAATTTCACAATCTGCCTAAAGTACTTTTGATTCAAAATCAATTCTTTGGATGGTTGTAGATGGGATGGACTGTGGATGCCAACACATTCCCTCAATTCAGTGAAGAACTTGATTGTTTGACATTATGTGGATTAAATACTGTGGTTATTGACGAATTTCTTTCACATTTAAAGATATTGTGGGGACATCACGCAGACAAGCCAGTTTCAGCTCGAACAACTGCCAGAAATGACACTGTAATCTTAAGACTTCAAAACTTTTACCTTGGAAATGTGACCCTTAAAACACTGACAAGGTCTGCTTTTCCTTCTCAGTATTCTTATTAGTGTTGTGTCTGCTTCACTTCTGGTTTGGTTGCTGCCCGCATCATCTTCATTTCCTCCTGGTTAACAAGTGCCTACTAAGGGACTCTCTACTACATTGCAGCCCACACAATGCTCCGTGCAGGGTAATAAAGGTTTTAAAAACTCAACCTCTTTGTGATCTCTAAGGCCAATGTGTTCAACCTCTACCACTAAATTTGATTTTCATTTTTTCAGTGAATCTGGAATGATCTCCCTCTCCCATTCTCTAACTTCTGCTTCCGTTTCTTCATTTTGCTGCCCCCCCCCCCCCCCCCCCCGCAAATAGAACCATGAGTCTTTACTTCCATGACTGGAGAGGCCTCGGGTTTTCCCTAATTTCTTTCTGGAGGCTCCTTTAACGTGCTCCTCACACCCTACATGTAAGAGGAGTTCTTTTGTCTAAATTCCTTTACTTTCTAAGCGGGGTGAATTGTCCCTTCTATGTGTTCCTTAAGGTTGTATTAAAGAAGCAATTGCATTGCACTGTAATGAGTTGTTTGAATGTTGATACCCCCACATGAACTTAAACCTAGAAAAGAAACTGCTAACAATACCTATTTTAACTCTACTAACTAGCTCACTGCCTACAACTGCAAATAAACTCTTTGCCCCTCATAAAATTTATCTGAGATACTTTGCCTGAAGGAATTGTGTAACAGAGAGGCTAAGGCAACTCCAGGTGCAGGTTATGGTGGAGGTAGAGATAATACTTTACGGCTGCCGTTCCCCAAACTAGAAAATTATAATGCTCTTCTACTCTAGCTCTCTGCCTTCAAAACCTTGGTCAATACCCAGACAGTTGTGATTGTTTGCAAACCAAAGTTCTCTACTTGTAGCTATATATATACTTATGTGTAGCTCAAAATAGGACACTACCTTTGGCCACATTTAAAAGAATATTAAATCCCTATCCAGATGGACTCTGATACTGAGTAAAATAATAACTGAAGATCCAAGATTTTATGAATGTACACAGTGATAATTATTGAACGATTTCATTAAAAAGAAATCATTCTGTGCATCCTGAAATTCATATTCGCCAGACCAATCAATGTATTTCTAGACATCTATACACTGATGAGAACACCAAAATACGGAGAAAACAATAATGGTGGAAGAAGCCAGGTGACAAGAGACAGCAAGGCTCTTGCTGAGTAGACAGGACACAGATGGGATTGCCCAAATCCTCCTCTTTTTTTTCTCTTTTCACATTGAAATAAGTAGAAGGTCACTTGCTCCATATGAAGAGGTGACTGAAAGATGAATTTTCAACAGAATGGGAGGGCAGTGAACGACTTCCATGCTGCTAAGTCCACTAGTCCATTCTCGGTTGGGCGATGTGAATGATAGCATTAACATGGTTTGTCACATACTTTCTCAACTTTCCCCCAACTTCCCGACCACTCCCTCTCAGCCTCATTGACTTGCTCTACAGCATGTCTCCAGGCTCTCAGTTTGAAACGCCCCATGGCTCAGAACTCCAACTCTTTTCCCGCCCACAGTCTCTAGGTGACCTTTTCCATTCTTCTAACTTAAAACCCATCTAGGTGTTAGGACTCCCAACCTTCTATTTCCAGCCTAAATTTCTCCAGTGAATTCTAAGTTAGCATATGGAATTATATATTCTGTGTCTCCACTTAGAATTGTACTGTACCTCTCAAGCATAACATTGAGAATGGAATTCCTGATATCTCCCCAATCTCAAATCTGCTTCCCCTAGTTCTTTCCACACTTCGTAGATGGTAGCTCCAGTCTTCTGATTAACAACAAATCTGCAAGTCCTACTTGGTTACTCTCTTCCATTGCATCTCATCCAGAATTCACCAATGTAACTTTTTGTCTAATTTCAAAATATATCTAGGTATCAACCTTCAGGCTGATCACACTTTCTCCAACCACTGCTACCACTCTGATCGAAACTACATCTAGCTACATCCATCATCATCACCCATCTAACTAGCTACCCTTCTCTTCTGGCTTGTGCTTTCTTTTCATCCATCCACTCCAGCTACATCACACACCTCACTGTTTCTAAAACATGCTGGGCATGTTCCCAATTTAGGGCTTTTGCACTTACTATTTTCTCTGCCTCGAGCACTGTTCTCTTTGTTAGCCATATGGCCTACTCCTTAAGTCTCTTCAAATCTTTATGGATGTATAGAAAAAAAAAGTATGAAAGGATGTATATCAAAATGTTATCTTTAAAGTTTATAGAACATACACACGCACATGCACTCAACTAGTTCTCTCCAGATGGTGGAACTTAAGGTAACTTTACGTTTATATTTGAATATATAAATATTTTCTTAGTGCATTCCAGTGAAGATAAAGTAATGAAACTCTAATACACTTTCAAAATGTTTTTAAGGTGGTTAAGCAGTCTGATGAATTATAAACCATTAGTGTAAATTAAGTTTATGGAGTCCTGAATCACTACAATTACACTAATACACTATTTCCTCGCTGACACAGCTATTTGTACTAAATGTATTGGGGTTTTTTTTTTGTTTGTTTTGTTTTTTTGCCATATTCCCATTACTACAATCTTCTTTCATCCATTACTCATTTTCCTTGTGTGTACACTGGTGAAGATATAGAGACCCAACATTTGAGGTTTACAATTTCATTTTTAAGTTTTGTATTCATCATCTACAGATTTGATAACATAGTATGAACCCATCTGGAATTACTTCCACTAAAAGGAGCTCTGTGGGGATGACTGGGATCACCATGATGAGAGTAACAGTAACTACCACTGTTGGGAAGTCCCTGTGCCTTCTGATATATCATAAACACACTCTCTGATTCAACCTCAAACTTGCTCCATCAAAGAGCTACTACTGCTGTCTCCTTTTAAAGATAAGCAAACTGAGATGCAGAGAGATTAAGAGATTAATTTGCCTAAAATAGAATAAACCAAGAAGACTAAATTCAACACTAGGTTTGACTTCAGTGGCTTTGATCTTGAACAATATACATTGCTCTAACAAAAAGGCCAGTTTTCTGATAATAACCTCCAAAAGATGGGAATCAGATTAATTTAAATCTAGAAACAGGAAATGGAGAAACCTATCAGAGGGAGTTTCTCTCATGGCCCCAGATAACACCCTAAATCCCTCAAATCTCCTAATAAAATGAGCTGTGAAATTACTGGTTAAGACAAAGGCCTGAAGGAAATCTGAAGAAACATTAACTTCTAGCCCTTTCTCTGTTACAAATTGGGTATAATTGTCAACAAGTTCTATCCATACCACAGATTTCTTATGTACAAAATCAGTGTTTTTGATTCATCGTTCTGTAATAACACTTTAAATCTGAGCATTCCTAAAAGTTTGTTCTATAAATACTTGCCTTGAATGTGGGAATATACACACGGCAAATCACTATGCCTGTTGGAATCTCAGAAACCAACTTTACAATAAATTATTTAAAACATGAGGTGATGCACCAGGGTGGCTCAGTTGGCTAAGCATCTGGCTTCAGCTCAGGTCATGATCTCCAGTTCTTGGGTTCGAGCACCACATCGGGCTCTGTGCCAACAGTTCAGAGACCGAAGCCTGCTTCAGATTCTGTGTCTCCCTCTTTCTCTGCCCCTCCACCTGCTAGTGCTCTCTCACAAAAATAAACAAACATTTAAAAAATGCTGTTTGATGAGTACATTTTGGATCCCTATCACATCCATAGGGTGGTGGTAGAAACCATCACAGAAAATGAAGTCCTGGGGCGCCTGGGTGGCTCAGTCGGTTAAGCTTTGGTTCAGGTCATGATCTCACAGTGGGTTCAAGCCCCGCGTTGGGCTCTGTGCTGACTGCCAGCTCAGAGCCTGGAGCCTATTTTGGATTCTGTATCTCCCTCTGTCTCTGATTCTCCCCTGTTCACGCTGTCTCTCTCTCAAAAATAAATAAAAACATTAAAAAAATTAGAAAAAAGAAAATGAAGTCCTAAGATATGATGACATTACATGTTTTCAGATGTTGTGTAAACAGGTCACCAGAATTTTTCCTACTCTTCTCATGTAAATGAGGCTAGACAAAACACAATGGGGCCTTTGTGAATGTCTATCTAATGTAAACAAAGTCTCAAGCTGATTCTTAATAGAAAGGTTGAATGTTCCCAGCTTCTTGTAATATTAATTCATGACTAGCATCCTTTGAAGAACTTTAAACACAATTAACACTGGGCACAGAGTACTGACTGACTAATCAACATTAAGTTGAATGTAGATAGAGATAGGCACTGCCACATGAATACACTCGGAGCTGACACATGTCGAATTTGGGGAATGAATCAGAACTGTGCTTAACGTTTTTTTTTTTTTTTTTTTATTACTAAAAAACTAGATAAGTGAAGAGAATATACAGTGAAAAAAAGACCTGGAATCTGGAAGCTTCAGGTGAACAGTCAGGAAATTTCATCAGACCTTTCAATGTAAAGGTGTCTAGTTTGTAACAAGAAAGTAAAATGTTAGAATCAGTGAGGAAGAAGCATTCACCTTAGGTAAAACTCTGCTGTCCCCCAAGAAGTTTGCCTCAAAAATACAACTGCATAAAATAAAAGGTCGTGTTATTGCAGGTTAGTATGTGCCCTGTGATCTGACCCAGCCTGCCGCAATTTCCTGTTGGTTGCTGGAGGGAAATCCATCCCTGCTGTGGTTTGGTGCCATCTGGTGGAAATTAGGAACGTGCTTTAGAAGCAAGGAGCTTCTGAATCCTGTGGCTGGACACAGGATTTCCAGATTCCGACAGCGATTTTGGAACCTCCTAGTGCATTGATACCAGTTTCTTCTTATCAAGAGAATATGACCCATGAGAATATTGGAAATGAGGCAATATGCTATCTCTCTTGCTCCCGATATGAAGTTTGGGGTGCGTACATCCACCAATCTCCAATTACATTCTATCCAAATTGGTGTCACTGCAGCATCTTACTGACTTTATGCCTATCCATAAACTCCCCGTTCAATATAGTTCTGGCAGCTAATGCTAAAGTAACTTATTTTTACAGAAACGATTATATTTTTTCTTCATTTCTTAGTTGACCATCCTTCCGGGTTCCAAAGTCTCCAACTTAGGGTTATTCTAAGGTCCTCCTGGCTATCTCACTCCTTTTTATAGTTGGTTTTACCTGTAAGGGTTTCAAGTTCCTCAGCTTAGTTTCATCTCTTCTCTACTGCCCTGTTCCCTTCATAACATTCAGAACTCTGCCAGGGCGCCTGGGTGGCTTAGTCGGTTAAGCGACCGACTTTCGCTTAGGTCATGATCTCACGTTTCGTGGGTTCGAGCCCCGCGTCAGGCTCTGTGCTGACTGCCAGCTCAGAGCCTGGAGCCTATTTCAGAGTCTGTATCTCCCTCTCTCTCTGACCCTCCCCTGCTCACGCTGGCTGTCTCTCTCTCTCTCTCTCTCCTAGAAATAAAAAAAAAAAACCTCTGCCATTCTTGGCTGTTGCTGGGAGTGATCGTTTGGATTTAGCTTTGTTTTTATTTATATCATTTTGTATTTTATAGTTTTCCATTGATAAATTGATTTTTTTTAACTTTTGTATTTCTCTGACCTTTCCAAAGAGATATAGAGAAGTAGTAGTAAGTGTATTTGCTAGGTAGTCACCTTGACAGGGAATTTGTGCTCCTTTTCCATAGGTGAATTAACCTCCAATCTAATAGCCAATCACTCTATTTCCCACTCTATTATAGATTGTGTTTGTGTTGCTTCAAAATTCTTATGTTGAAGCTCTAACGCCAATATGGTATTTGGAGATGGGGCATTTGAGAGATAATTGTATTTAGATGAGATTATGAGGGCCTTTATCTAGAATTAGGGCCCTGAAGAAGAAACCCCAGAGTCACCCTGGCTCCACCCTGACATGGAAGACACATGAAGGTAGTTGTCTACAACCCAGGAAGAGGGTGTTGCAAGATCCTCGCTCAGAGAGTCGTGACACCGAGACTTTTCTTTCCAGGAAGCAACTTTATTTTGCCGGCACCACTCAGTTGGGTTCATACCCAAAAGAACTGAGAGGCCCACATCATATGGCATAGGGTTTTTTATGCATTTTCTATTTCTTTGTCTCCCATTTATGGTAATACACATAAACATGTAGTCTGATTAAGTTGTTTCAGTTTACAAGAACATGGGGGATGTAGGCAGCTGGACTCATATCTAGGTGACCTTGAAGTCTTCTCTTCTCTCAAATTTTTCGTTCTCCTTAGGGAGGGGTTCCTACCACAAGGGTTCTTACCAGAACTCCCCAGCCATGCTAGCACCTTTATCTTGTACTTCCCATCTGCTAGAAGTGTGGCATGTAGGTCTGTTGTTTAAGTCTCCTGTTCTGCAGTATTTTGTTATGGAGTCCAGGCGAACCAATACACACTTGATACTTTCTCGGATTTTTAAAGTGGTGGCCTGTGCCAAAGGTTTGTTAAGCCTCATGTTTTCATTTTCTTTTTAAAGATGTTATTTTGGGGGGCACCTGGGTGGCTCAGTCAGTTAAACGTCCGACTTTGGCTCAGGTCATGATTTCATGGTTCGTGGGTTCGAGCCCCACGTCGGGCTTTGTGCTGACAGCTCAGAGCCTGGAGCCTGTCTTTGGATTCTGTGTCTCCCTCTCTCTCTGCCCCTCTCCTGCTCATGCTCACTCTCTCTCTCTCTCTCTCAAAAATGAATAAAACATTAAAAAAAAAGATGTTATTTTTAAGTAATCTCTATACCCAACGTGGGGCTCGAACACACTACCCAGAGATCAAGAGTTGCATGCTCCACTAGTAGGACCAGTCAGGTGCCCCTTTCATTTCTTCTTCAAATAATATTTTTTTCAATATGTGAAGGTGCTTCTCTGACCCCCACCAGTCCTTTAATGAGCAGTGGTCCTTGTGATCCTCTTAACCCCATTCTATTTCAACACCACAATTCTTATGCAAATACTCGACTTCTCTGGACAGAATAGTAGCACTCTAACCACTGTTTTCCTTATACTCAGTTTGTCAGAAAAGTTTACATTAGGCAGAAGTACAGAAAGCAATTATTGCCCTTTTGTTTTCTACTTTTTATATTTATTTTGAGAGACAGAGAGAAAGACACACAGAGAGAATGAATGTGTGAACAAGGGAGACGGGCAGATAAAGAGAGAATTCAAAGCAAGCTCCTCACTCAGCACAAAACCCAACATGGGGCTCAATACCATGACCCTGGGATCACAACCTGAACCAAAATTCAGATATCAAGACTCAGATGTTCAACCAGCTGAGCCACCCAGGTGCCCCCAAAATAGTCATTTTAAATCTTGTATATATAATAAGATGATGTTCTGGAAGACACAGATTATAGGCACTGATGATTTCTATCTATTGTCAAATTTATCTTAGTCCAACTTTACTGGAAATCTTTGTCTCACTTTACTCCTCTATGCCTCTGTTTTATTTTAGGTAAAATTAGGATGGTAGATTAAATATGCTGTGTTCTGTCCAGGACAAAAACTAATAATAACTATATTGAGATCATCCTATACAAACAGCACCATCGTAGCCAAAAAGTGCCCCCCCTATGCTAGCAGTTAAATACCTAGCAGCCTTGAAAGCCAAATATTTTAACTTATCATCTGCAAAGAAGAGAAATCAGGTTTTAAATCATTGACCCAAGTGAGAAAAAATGATAAATAATGGGAGTCAAGATTCAAGCCAGAATCTGATTCCGAATTTCAAGTTCTACCATGCCACACTATTTCCTCATCTGGGAGGTCAGTGATGTACTTCTTTATTTTTTTTTTTCCCCATTAGCCTCCCATTTAATGGCTTCTTAAAAGTCAGGTTACATTCATTCTAGGGTGACACAAAATCTACTGTATACATCGTTTCTCTCAAGCTATTTGCACAAGGCGATTCTACTTTCAAAAGACCCTCATTAACATGCAGGAAATCCCAGACTACTCTGCTTCCCACCATCCCTCTTCTTTCAAAGTGGGAAGTCTATGAATTATGGAAAAGGTGCCAAGATTACTATTGGGGAGAGATGATGGCAGGTATTTTAAGAAAGTGAAACCAGGTAGCAACACAATATGATTTCTAGATTAGCTTGTTAACCCCAAATAGGCTCAAACAACTCTAGAGATTGAGGAGAGAGACCGAGAGAGAGAGAGTTTGTGGTGAAAACAAGTTCAGGTTTTGATGAACTGGGCTCATGTCTTGCCCTCCTCTGCCAAGTTGAGTAACCTTGCTCAGTTCTGATGGATTTGACTGTAGGTTTTACCTGCAAAATACCTACAGTCTGGGGCACTGTGGAGGCCACAACACTACAAACGTATAAAAAGTACCCAACCCAATGTCAAGAGCACTGATGGCATCCTAGAATATTATGTCTGATTATATTAGGAGACAGTTCAATGAAACTAATTAAATCTCTGCACCCATTTACAATTTTGTAATCTAAAAAATATTCCAGACTATGATTTTTAAAAGATGTTATAGGGGGACCTGGCTGGCTCAGTCAGTGGAGGACACAACTCTTCATCTTGGGGTTGTGAATTCAAGCCCCATGTTAGATGGAGAGATTAAAAATAAAAATCTTAAAAAATAAATATTTTAATGCTACTGCCACAGTAACATAAATAATGTCAACCCGTACATTTGTCTTGAGAAATCCAGGCTTGCATTTTAAAAAATTCATCCAATCAGTAATTACTGCTAGAGTACTTACTACCGCTCTGTGTTGGGGAACACGATGAGTATTTTCTCAGTCCTCATGGAGTTTATATTTTATTTACACTTCCACTTAATGGTGTACATAGTGTGGATGCACTTTTTGGAAAAAGTCTTGTTATTGATAAGTCAAAATTTACTTTTAACTCTGGTATAAACTTGCCTTGACAACTCCAACTCCCACAAGTAAAACAAGGCAGGAGATATGTTTGGCAGAGCAACTATTTATGTCCTGTCTTCTGTGTTGCCAGGGTGATGGGAGCAATATTGAAAACATTGGAGGTGGTTGTTTTATTGGCAAAGATCCTGACTTTCACTTCCAAATGCAAGGACTGTAAAAAGCAAAATGTAGGCTGGGGTGTAGGCAGCGGACTGGCTATGGCTATACGTCACGTTGGCGAATGGATTATTGGTGATTAACCAAAGGTGAATGCTGTTCTTTGATGTATCACACTCATGGGCAATATTTTTATAATAATATTTTTAAACTTATGAAATTTTAGTGATCACCCCAAATATTTGCTTTATTTTTGAAATGCTAAAGCCCGATGTTTGTAGGCTTTCAAATGTTAGTTGTTAGTTTCTTGCCCAGATTTCTCTTCCTGTCTTCTCTTTCAGCGGAAAATAACTCAAAAGGTGTACTCAACTTTTGATCCCTCCTGTAAGAATTGAAATGTTGCCACAGTTCAGGTCCAGCTTCTAAAGATTTTTTAAAACATGTTGAAGATGTACCTTAAAGGGAATACATTTATTTACCAAAGCGGAAAAGACAAAGTCATTTGTCAGGTCGGCTGGATTTTTTGTCTTATCTGAAGCACCACATTCATGTTGAGACATGGACTGGGTGTAACAACCTTGTGACTTTTGTCCTTCCTCACCAGCTTCATCAAATCAGTCTCTTAACTTCAAGCCAACTAGTACATGGACACTGAATTTGCAGCAGCAGCAGCAGCAGCAGCAGCAGCAACACCCTTCTGAGGTGTTGTGGGCTGACCCTATCAAACTTCAGATCTTCCTCCTGGCAGTGTGGGGAGACATAGCATGGTATGGAAAGACGGAGAAAGATGGTGGCAAACCACGACTATATTTCTTCGATTTCTTTGATTTTTTAATAATTCAAATATATTTTATTTCTCTGATTATGCTATAATGGGTAGAGAGAGTGCTTAGATGAGAAGTTGGTTTTGAGACAATTCTGTGTTACCACAACTATAATGGTTACTGATCTTTTCACTTCTTTGCGGTAACTTTACCAAAGGAAGATAAGTTCCATTTTTTTAATATTTATTTTTGAACTAGAAAGAGCGTGAACAGGGAAGGGACACACAGAGAGAGAGACAGAGAGAGAGAGAGAGAATGAGAGAGAGACAGAAGACCCCAAGTGGGCTCTGCACTGACAGCAGAGAGCCAGATTTGGGACTCAAACTCACGAACCTAGAGCCTAAGTCAGATATTTCACTGAGCTACCCAAGTGTCCTCAGAGGACAGTTTCCATTCTATTTCAGTCTGTGTGATTCTAAATATCCCTACAATAACACGGAAAGTAGTTCTGCTGGCTAGCACAGCATTACAATACTTGTCGTGAAAATCCAGTGAATATTTTATGTGCCTCTGTCTTGCCATAATATGCTGAATGCTTCTATTCTGGAGATACGTAGTGTATTTCTGGCTGAGGCAAACATCATGAAGGTGTGATAGGATTGCATTCGATTGCAGCTGCCGGCATATTTCATTGCAAGATGCCCTGGTAGGAACTCAAATGCTCTTCTCAGAAACTTCCAGATTCGGCTTCTTTTATATCAAGAGTTTATTATTATAAAGAGATGCACAGCATAAGGTATGGGGGTGGGGGGAACATTTATGCTGTCTCTGGGTGCATCCCATCCTACTAGTACATCAATGTGTTCACCAACCTGCCACCTCCACTGTTGAGTTTCTTGATCCATGTTAGGTTTTGCCAATCATATGCAATGATAAGATATTTGAAAATCAGGAATGATATGGAGACATTTTATATGTTTGACCTGTTCAGTTTCTGTTGGTAATCAGTCATATTGGTATGAAGTGCTTTTTTTTTTTTTTGCACCAGTTTTAAAACTTTTCTGCAGAGTTTTAGTGTCTATTTTCTAGCTTCTTGGGATTTGAGAAACATTTTACAGCCAGCTCTGGAGGCCCAATATGGAACTCACTTCTCCAACTCTTCCAGTAATTTTAAAAATTACCTAATCCTCTGTTAAGGTACTTTTTGCTCAAAATACCTAAACCAGTTTTGATTTTCTATACTAACCCTTGTCTGATATACATCTCCTGTTCTTCTCTGCTAAAAACATTCAATACCTAACCAGTCTTTATGGGAAATTATACAAATAATTACCATCATAATGAAGGGGATGCACTATGACAAATTTCTCACATTTATAGATGTAGCTTTGATTTTTCTGTACAATCTGCTCTCTTCTTTCCCAAATTCATTTATTCACAATCCAGTACATTCAGCACATCTACATTTTCTTAGATTTTTCCTCCCTTCAACGTGCTTATTGCCAGCTACCTTTCTACAAGTTCTCATTTTTTAGAGAGAGCAAGAGAGTGAGAGAATGAGAGAGTGAGAGAGCACAGAGGGAGAGAGAGCATCTTAAGCAGGCTCCATGCTCAGCAGAGAGGCCGACGGAGGGCTCAATCTCAAGACTTTGGGATCATGACCTGAGCCAAAATCAAGAGTTGGGCCCTCAACGGATTCAGCCACCCAGGTACGTCTCTCCAAATTCTCATTCTAATCGTATACTTACATGAAAAACTTCCTACGATCATTTAGCCAGAACTAATCTTTTTCTTTCATAGCTAAACTAATCTAGCGCTGTGTTGTCTTTGGATCATAGGAAACTCTCCAACACCTGAACGCTGATTATTCTATCTCCCAAGTTGCATCATTTATTTACCAAAATTTATCAAATGCTTAACTATGAGCCAGTCATTGAGCTAGGCGCTGGAGATATGCAAATGCAGTGTTTGTCTTAATAAGCCTTATACCTTAGTACATAAGGTACATAATCATTAAAGACACCCGAAAATAAATATGTAAGTGTCAACTCTGGGAAGTCCTGTAAAGAAAAGTGTTGTGCGCCTACACAAGAGAGTCTATCTGGTTTGAGAGTTTGGGAAAGCTGCGCTATCACTGGAGGTGATACCTAAAGGTTCATGAGACAACGAACGGAGTGGGGAAGGATAGTGGGAATATGACACTTAACCAAGACTTCTGTTTAACTAGCGTTCAGTAAGGCAATGGGGCCCCTGCCCCTTCTACAGTGAGCCTTAATCTCTGAGTGATTCTAATGGATCCTCGGTCTCACTTTACTCTGCAGGGGGAGGAACAACTCTTCCATGTATAGAATAACTCTCATTAAAGACAACACGTTCCTTTCCACAGGGCTCACTACATCCATGCCTTTAACTGTGTTCCTTCTATGTCCCAATTTTTTACACATACACATGCGTACACGTGGGGGGATGGTTGCATCAACTATGGACAAAATAACACATTTATGGACTATTTACCAGGGTCCAGGTACCTTTACACTTATTTATATCTATGTTGGCACTTCACAATAGCCATATGAAATCAGTATTTCAAAAGGAAGACACGGAAGCACAGAAAATATTGAGTACTTAGTAAATGCTAGATGTAAGCACCATTGACCATTTACTATGTGCTAAGTCTAACTGATTAAATGCTATTTTTATAGTTACTATTATTCCCATCTTAATAGGGGCTGAGAGACAGCTCGTGGTTACATAGTTGTGTGGCTAGTTGTGGGTTTGAAGCAAGCCCAGTCCATGCCGTATTGTGCCAGTGAGGATGCTGCAGCTTTCCGGGGCTCATTCTAATCCCTTAATCAATACTGCAGACAGGATTCTCCTGTCCATTTGGAGGCTATCTCTGTACAAAGTAAGAGCTTCGTACTTCTTAGGTCTCACTTTGGGATGTAGTCACCAGTTCTGGGGCAACCAGAAAGATACCACCCATTATCCTGTTATATACACGAAAGGTCTTCT
The DNA here is from genome assembly GCF_003009895.1 of Hyaena hyaena. Lineage (NCBI taxonomy): Eukaryota > Metazoa > Chordata > Mammalia > Carnivora > Hyaenidae > Hyaena > Hyaena hyaena. The sequence continues at coordinate 822,929 of NW_024081393.1, forward strand.
ATCTTTCAACACACTTCTTTCTCTTCTAAGGTAATATATACTGAGAAATGCACACAATTTGGTATTAAAAGTAGTAAAAATAGGGGTGCCTGGGTGGCTCAGCCAGTTAAGTGTCTGACTTCAGCTCAGGTCATGGTCTCACGGTTCATGGGTTAGAGCCCCGCATCAGGCTCTATGCTGACAGCCCAGAACCTGGAGCCTGCTTCAGATTCTGTGTCTCCCTCTTTCTCTGCTCCTCCCCTGCTTATTCTCTCTCTTTCTCATTTTCTCTCCCTCTGTCTTTCAAAAAGGAGTACACATTAAAAGAAATTTTTAAAAATACAAATACAATACAAAAAATAATGAAAGTACAATTAAGGTTTAAATGGCTTCAAATAAATGTTACATAAACTGAGCCTATATGCCTTGTGAATAATGCCTAATTTTCAATGATCCACAGCATCACTGCTGCTAGTTTGGATCAGTGAGAACTAAACAACAGTAAAAAGATGTACATTCACCAAGAAAGAACAAGAAAATATCCAAGATCATTTTGGTTTTGGTAGCAGGGAGACCAGCATAATGATCAGATTATCTGTTACAGGTATGACATGTAAAAAAATGACCTGGCTACACTCAGATTTATATGCCATTACCTGAAAATGTGGAAGCAGCAGGTTTTTCCACAGGGCCTAACTTGAACTCTAAGGATGACAAGGGAAGAATATTGTGGTGTCAGTAAATGCTTCAAAAATTCTATGCAAAATTTGAGTTGTATGTGTGTATTTTTTTCTGGGGAATGAGACCATAGCTTTTAGCAAGTTTCCAAAATGCTGTTCCAAAAAAGGTTAAGAAACACTGATGGGGGAGCACTTGGCTTGTTTGTTCAGTGGAGCATGTGACTCATGATCTTGGGGTTGTGAGTCTGAGCCCTATACTCGGTGTAGAGATTACTTGAAAATCATTTAAAAAAATAACAAACCACTGATGCAGGCATAGTGATAAAATTATCAATGCTAAGGTAGATCTAGGAGAATATATTCTATTTATAATTTCAAGAAAAAAAGCATTCATTCATCATTCCCCACTAAATAAGAAAACCATGGTTTTATTATTTTTTTTAATTTTTAATGCTTTATTTATTTCTGAGAGAGAGACAGCATGAACAGGGGAGGGTCAGAGAGAGAGGGAGATACAGAATCTGTAGCAGGCTCCAGGCTCTGAGCTAGCCATCAGCACAGAGCCCGATGTGGGGCTCAAACCCACGAACCATGAGATCATGACCTGAGCCGAAGTCGGATGCTTAACCGACTGAGCCACCCAGGTGCCCCAAAACCATGGTTTTAAAGACAGACTAAATAAACCACTAAAACAAGCATTGGTGACACACCTCTGCCCTGGGTGAAGTAAAAATGAGCCTCAGGCAGATCAATCCCCTGGAACTGATTTCCTGGCAGCAAACTTTTCCTTGTATCAGTAGCTCATTTTACCCTTATTTTTATTTGAGGTGATTACATGTGAGATACAGTTCAGATATCTAATATTTTTTTAAGTTAAAAATGTTCTGATAAGTCAAAAAGTCATAAAAACTAACTATTCCTTCTACTATGTAACTTCCAGAAGGACAATGATTCTGGTCTCACTAATATTAGTAGACATAGTCCAGTAGAATGAACTGATGGAAAGCCATCTTCTTGCACAAAATTGCTACTTCTGCCTTAGGTAATGTTAGAAGGTCACCCTATAATTATACTGTGGGTTTAAGAGGTTATTTTGTTATCTATTAATTTGTGTAAGTATAGAAAAATAAATTTTTGTGATTTAGAACCAAAATCAAAAAAAGGAAATATAATATATATACTTATGTGCACATATCTGAATATATTTACATACCTAAGAAATAATTTTTCAACAATTTTATACATACTTAATGTCTGATTTGGCAGATGACACACTTATTTCAAGAACTATTTTACTTAACAAATTTTCCCATGAAAAGACCAACTTGGATAATACACTGGATCATGTATACTTGCATTTTCCTATCTCTGAATAATCTCCCTGCATTTGTATTGTATGATGCTAAAAATGTCTTCAAAGCAAAACCCAGCCTCGTGGATGCAGAGAAAAGATTGGTGGTTGCCAGAAAGGTGGGGGTGGGGGCAAAATGGATGAAGGAGATTAAGAAGTACCAACTTCCCCCTCTAAGATAAGTTATGGGGATGGAACGTACAGCACAGACTGTATAGTCAATGAGAGCGTATTAACTTTGTAAGGTGCCAGATAATTAGATTTATTGTGGTGACCATTTTGCATTGTAAACATATGTTGAATCGCTGTGCTGCACACCTAAAATGAATACCGTATGCCAATTATACCTCAATAAAAATAGTCTTCAAGTTGTATAATTACTGCACCTTGAAGTAAAACATCTTTCAAAAACCTAATATTAGAAGATTTTCCAAGGGACTCAGAGAGTACTGAGAAGGAACAGATCTGCTAGAAAAATTGACTTTAAAAACAAAACAAATGAAAAAAATCCTAAGAAAAGGGAATGGCAGGGAGAACGTGATGCTGAATGAAGATGATGTAATGCCCTAGGAGAAGCAACTTTTCACACTTAACCCAAGAGTTCCCAGTGGATGGAATTCAACCTATCTGTGAAACTTGGATGGTGAAAAATTTTACCTTCATTTTTATTAATTTAGGATGTTCTTCTGTTAAAAATTTAGATAGTAAACCACAGTAGAATTAATAGTACTGTGGCTTTGGAAAATACAGAAATCACAAATATTCTCAAATCATGTTTTAACCACTGCAAATATCTTAAAATACTACGTATGTCCACAATTGCTTCAAAATTATGGTATTTATGGCTATAATGTGCACTTTTAGAATAGGAGAATTTAGAGTATCAAAGAAGAACACATTTACATATTTTGATTGTCGTATTTCAATATTATTTGTCTCCTTTTTAGTCTGAAGCATTTTACTTATGCATTTAGTAAACATTACACAAAAACAACAACAACAAAATGTCAGAGAGCCGTGCCTGCCCTGGATGATGGGAGAAGAAGGGACTTGGAAAGAAGTCGATTCCCTGAATACCTACAAAGAGCTTCGTGACAGCCTCAAAAATGCAACTCATATATTTTCATGGGAAAAGAAAAACTTGTGTTATTTAAGTCAATCTATTTGTGGGTCCCTTTTACGGCTGCATCTGATGCATGTCCTAATATATCCTCATGTCATCAGCTTTTGTTTACTTCTTACAGAAAGGAACATTTACAACTTTTTGCAAGAATTAACAGAATAATGCTCAATATCACCCATCTACAGGGAAAAGGAAATCAAAACCACAAAGAGGTACCACTTTACACCTGTCAAAATGGCTAGTATCAAAAAACCAAGAGATACATGCTGGTGAGGATATGGAAAAAAGGGAACCCTTAGGTATTGTTAGTGGGAATGTAAACTGGTACATTGTGGACAACAGTATGTAGATTCCTCAAAAAATTACGAATAGACATATCATGCAATCTAGTAATTCCACTACAGCATAGTGACCGAAAGAAAAACACTAATTAGAAAAGACATATGAGGGGTGGCTTAGTCATTTAAGCGTCCGACTTTTGCTTAGGTCATGATCTCGTGGTTCGTGGGTTCGAGCCCCGCGTCGGGCTCTGTGCTGACTGCCAGCTCAGAGCCTGGAGCCTGTTTCAGAGTCTGTATCTCCCTCTCTCTCTGACCCTCCCTTGTTCACGCTGTCTCTCTCTCTCTCTCTCCTAGAAAGAAATAAAAATATTAAAAAAAAAAAAAAGACAAGACATATGAGCCCCTATGTTCATTGCATTATTTACAATATCCAATATATGGAAGCAATCCAAGTGTCCATCAATAGATGAATGTATAAAGATGTGATACACACACACATACACACACGAGTAATACTCAGCTATAAAAAAAAAAGAATGTTATCTTTTCATTTGTGACAAACAGATGGACCTAGAGAGTATTATGCTAAGTCAAATCAGATAGAAAAAGACAAATACCATAGGATTTCCCTTATATGTGTAATCTAAAAAAAAAAAAAAAACACCAAAAAACAAAAAACAAATGAACAAAAATCCGGAAATGAACAAAAATCTGTAAATCCTATGCAAATTCTACTTTTTCATGTTTCTCTCAGGTACTCATGTCCCTCATGAGTTTACAACCCATGGTCAGACTTTAATTGTTCTTCTGCATATGCTTCAAATCTCTTCTAGCTCTTGTTGTAGGTTATTCTCTACCTCTGCCCAAGCAGCAGGTTGACTAGAAGAAAAACATGTTGCCATAATCATCACTCTCATCTAAACTTCAAGACCACGAACTGCAAGTGAACTTTCAGAGCAATCTATTATCACACATCCCTCGTCTATTTGGTCTTCTACTTTCTCAATATCTGAGATTCTTAATCATGGAGATTTTGAAGAGAAACTATCTTTTCCCAGTTCCCTCTCTACCCAATTTACACAAGTACCATCGTCAGCATCCTACACTTAACCGTCACTCCTGTAACCTGCATGGTCTGTGCTCCTTTGGAAAGCCACTTTATCCCCTTGTACATGAGATTCCATTCCCTCTGCTCAGGGACATGGCTCATGCAATCACCCTCTGTACTTGATCATTCTTATTGGCACATATTATACGCTGTGATTTCTCCCATTGTTAAAGTAATCTCTCTGGACCCCACATTCCTCTGCAGCAGCGCTCTTACTTCGTTTTTTGTTTTTATAATAAAACTCTTGGTTGTTGTCTATCTTTTCTATTTTCAATTCCTTTTTTTTCCCTTGGACTATTCAAAGCAGCTTTTGTTCAAACTCCAATCCACCAAGAAGAGTTTTCAAAGTCACTGGTGACTTACTTCCATATTGGTCAATTCAACCATCAGTTCTGGGTCCACATCTTACTCTATGAGCAGCAGCTGCCACAGTTGGTGACTCTTTCCTTGTTTGAAATATTTCCTACACTTACAGGACAAAATTCCCTCCTGGTCCTTACCCCAATCCCCTTCACCAACCACACTTCCTTATACTTTTGTGGTTTTGTTTTGTTTTGTTTTGTTTCCATCTCTCCAGACCTCATCATATTGAGAAACTCTGCTCACACTCCCTAATGACCGCAAATATCATATATGTAACTGCAATTTACACCACACTTCTTCTCTGAACCTCAGACTCACATATAAATCTCCAACTGAGTTACGTGAACTAATGATCTTTCTAAACATACTGCACCTGCAGTCTTTCCATCTTAGAAGAATGACAAGTCTATTTTTCAGTTTTTTTACAACAAACACATTGAAATCACCTTTAACACTTTTGCTCTAATATTCCACATGAACTCTTTAAGTTTTGTCTCTCTTAGCTTCAAAATACAAAAACCCCACCATCTTCTTGCTGACACAAGGTCCAAGGCACCATAACCACTTACCTGGTTTATTGTGATGGTCCTCTGACTTGTCTCCCTAGCCCAACTCCAGTTAAAACTCCTCACTCTGCACATGACCCTGTTACAATATACATCCATAGAATACAATTAGAAAAGAAGTTGTCAGTTTCATTTAGAATAAAATCAAGGGGGCACCTGGGTGCCTTAGTCAGTTAAATGTCTGACTTTGGCTTAGGTCGTGACCTTGCAGTTTGTGAATTCAAGTCCCATGTTGAGCTCTGTGCTGACAGCTGGGAGCCTGGAGCCTGCTTCAGACTCTGTCTCCCTTTTTCTCTCTGCCCCTCCCCAGCTTGTGCTCTCTCTCGCTCTCTCTCTTAAAAGTAAACATTAAAAAAGTTAAAAGAATAAAATCACAAGCTCTTATCATCTGTACGTCTTATACATCTATCCCCGCTCTGATTTTGTTTCCTACTCTGCTGCCCCTGCTTACCCAACTTGTCCGCCCATCTGTGCTGACCTTTCTCATCCACACCAGGCGTGTTCCAGCCTCCAAGCCTATAGCAGTTTCTTTTTCCTGGATGCTCTTCTCCCAGGATCCCTTTTAACAGTCCCAGTCACTAGCTTTAATTCATTGCTGAAGGTCAGTTTCTCAGGGAAGTCTTTCCTCATCACCCTTCCCTGCTACAATTTTCTCCCTAACTTTTATCGTCTTCCAACATATTATGCTTATATATCCTTTTGTTTATTGGTTTTCTCCTCCCACGACAATGTGAGCTTCATGAGAAGAGAGAATTTTGTCTATATTCTCTCACTTTAAAAAGGTACCAACACACAGCAGGTATTTGGCAAGCTTTAACTCCCAGTATAGTTTTTATTATGCCTGACTTAAGTATTGTTAATACATCCAGGCCTATGTTATGTGGAAAAGAGAGAAGTCAGTTTTAAAATTCAAATGATTCAGAAAAGTAATGAAAAACGTCTGACAGCCTTAATAAGCCTTATTCTCTAAAGTACCCCTGATTTCTGGGAATGTTGAATCTGCTCCATTAAATAAAAAAGTCCAAATTAATTTTAATTCATAGTTAAGAATTTAAATTTTGCAAAAAAAGTATGAAACGGAGCTTTGTAGTTCTATAAAATGGAACATGCTGGATAACCATAAGCCATAAGTTAGGTATTTGAACATATATCCAAGTCTTTAAAGTTTTATATTATGAAATCTATATAGACAAGAATTTACATGTTCGTCAGTCAAAAAACAAGTAATTGCCCTACTCACATGAAGCTTAATAGAATAGTTCAATGTTTTAAGTCCCTATGTGCCACTTTCCAATTACCTCCCTTCCCCATCTCTAAGAAGTAAACACAAGAAGTTGTGTTAAACAGTCCTTGCTATATAGTTTTGCCAAATACATATATTTTCATAAATAGGTTTATTTTGCTTAATTTTAGAATTCGTATTAGTGTAATCAATACTATAGGCTTTCATCTCTAACTCTGTGTGCCCATTGTCATACTCCTGAGATGTAGCTATGTGGTTTTGCTTCTTTCATTTAAAATGATGATCTTTTGAACATTCTTGCTCATGACTTGAGGATCATATACTCAAAAGTTTTATCAGGCATCATGATTCTCTTTTCAAAGAAGTTATGCTACTTTCAATTCCTGTGAGCACAGTATAATGGTAACCATTTTTCCACATCCTTGCTGTTGTTAGAGACTGTCAGTTTCTGTTTTTGCCTAATGAATATGAAGTCTCCTTTTCTTGATTATGAGTAAAGTGGACACATAGTGAAATTAAAAAGTTGTCAAGTATAGTTGCATTTTTAATCCCCCTTAAGAATTTTTTATAATTTTTACCCTTAATTTGTACCACAATTTCATAAAAGATATTCCCTTATATTGCCACTTTAATTTGTCTTTTATATTTAACTCCTTAATCTTTTTGAAATATTTGAGTATATGTGAAGCAGGGTTCTACTCTAGGACCATTAATCGAATAATCTATTCTCTCCCTACTTATATGTTTCCTATATATCTTTGGGCATATTTATGCATTCTCTATTCCATTCCTTTGTGAAGCAATCAATCATTGATACAATGCTAGGTTATTAGTATAACTTTAAAATGGTCCTAATATCAGAGCTCACCTCTCCATTGTATATATTTTTTCATTATAAATTAGTTGTTTTGACCCACTTCATCTTCCCTATAGATTTTAGAGTAAATAAGCTGATTTTAAAGAAAACTCCACTTAAAATTGTAACCTGCCATGTTTCCTTCCCCACTTTTGGTCATTTAGTTGCCTCTCCTTTTTGTTCATAGTCAAATGTCACCTTCTAACACAGTATATGGTTAACGGATTCATATACCTATTGTTATTTTACTTCCCTCTCACCTGTCTCCTCTCCAGATAGTCCATAAACTCAAAATTGTCCAAGCTATTTTTGAATGTATTTGTATATCTCAGACACCTAAAATAGCAGAGACTTGGGCAAAGATAGGTACTCAGCAATTATTTGCTGAGTACACGAATTTACCTTGATTCATGACTCAATCGTGGGAAGCTGCCATCTTTCTAACATTACATTTTTTAAATACATGAATATGGTATCTTCCCACCTATCTAGATCACCTCTAAAATATTTCAGTACAGCTTTGTGAGTTTCCTATGTGAAGGTTTTACACGTCTTTGTAGGTTTTTGTGTAACTTACACATGTGTTGTCATTGACACTTGTTATGGACTTCATGGTATTTCAATTTTCTCTATTAAAATGTAATTCGATTTTACAAAAATGTATTTTTAAAAAGATCTGAAGATCTGGGTTTAGTATTTTGTCACATTTACTGAATTATAATTTTCACACTGTAATATTTGCCTCTTTTAAGTATCTAGTACAATGGATTGTGAAATATGTATAGTAACCACCACTATGCTTAAGATATTGAAAATTTCCATTGCTCCAAGCAGTTCCTTTGAGCCTCATTGCAGTCAATTCCATTCCCCTACACCCAGGCTCCAGCAAATTCTGATCCCTTTTCTGTCCTTATTGTTTTGCCTTTTCCAGAATGTCATATAAATAGAAGCATACAGTATACGGTCTTTTGTGTCTGGCTTCTTTCTTCAGTGTACTGTATTTGAAATTCATCCACATTTTCACATGAAGTAGAGAAATTACCCTTTAATTGCTGATGGCATCACATTGTATGGATGTAATACAATCTGTTGATCCACTCCCCTTCTGAATTTTTTCTAAGTTGCGGTTCTTATGAATAAAGCTGCCATGAACATTCATTGAATGGGTTTTGTGTAGACAGAAGTTCTCCTCTCTCCAGGATAAGTTTCTAGGAAAACTGCTGGAGCACATGAGAAATTTTCTAATTGTGTAAGAAATTCCTAACTTTTCCAAAGTGTACCAGTTTTTTCATTTCCACCATCTGAGTAACATAATGCTGGTTGCACTATATATTTTTTTCAAATATTTTAATTTATTTCTAGGAGAGAGAGAGAGAGAGAGAGAGAGTGAGCAGGGGAGGGTCAGAGAGAGAGGGAGTCACAGACTCCAGGCTCTGAGCTGGCAGTCAGCACAGAGCCGGACGCGGGGCTCGAACCCATGAACCGCGAGATCATGACCTAAGCGAAAGTCGGACGCTTAACTGACTAAGCCACCCAGGCGCCCCTGGTTGCAGTATATTTTTATCAGCACTTGCTATTAAGAGGCTTATTTTTACCCATTCTAGAGGGTATCCAGTGTTGCAGCCTTATGATTTTAATTTATATTTGCCTAGTGACTACTCCTGTTGACTACCTTTTCAAATTCTAATTTGTCATTTATAAGTCTTCTCTCTAAGTGTCTCTTTAAATCTCTTGCCAATTTTTAAATCAAAAGTTTGGCTTATTATTGAAATGTGAAGATTATTTATGCATATTGGATACAAGTCCTATTCTCACCACTTCTACAGTTGCCTTGAAAATCATCAGCCTCCCAACTACAGAAGCTATGAACAGCAGCAGCCTTACAGCCACTGGAGGGGAGAGAATTAATGCATTTGTGGCTTCTCAGAAAGCCCCATTCTCAGAATACTATCATTAAACTGTCTTGCATCAGCCTGAAAAATGTCTATTTACAGAGTATGGTCATTATTTGACCTGACGCAGAGCTTGCCTGCAGGATGTATCTGATACAGAGTCTATATCCAGAATGAATAAAACATTTACAACAAGAGTAAGACAAACAATCTAATTAAATTTAGACAAAGTATCTGAATAGACATCTATTCAAAGATGATATACAAATGGCCAGTAAGCCTATGAAAAGATGCTCGATTTTAGTCATTAGGGAAATAGAGTCAAAAAGCACAGTGAAATAATCACTCCATACCTAAGAGGATGACTATTCCCAGTAACACATGTAATAAATACTGATGAGGTTGTGGAGAAATGGAATCCTACTATGTCACTGGCAGGAATGTAAAATGGTGCTGCTACTCGCGAAACAGCTTAGCAATTCCTCAAAATGTTAAATAAATAGAATGTTACCATATAACTCAGCAGTTTTGCTCTCAGGCATATACCTAAGATAGATAAAAACATGTGTCCAATGACAACTTGTATACACATGTTCAAAGCAGTGTTACTCTTAGTAGTGAAAATGTGGAAACTCAAATGTCCATTAACTGAGAATGGATAAGCAAATGTGGCATATCCATACAATGAAATATTATTCAGTAATATAAAGAATAAGTAGATTCATGTGAACACCGACTGACCCCTGAGAACAATATGCTAAGTGAAAATCCCTACCATCAAAGAGGACATACAATGTGATTACGTTTATATGAAATACTCAGAGTAGGCAAATCTATAGAGACAAAATACATGAGTGGTTGCCCAGGGCTGTGGTAGAGGGTGAGATGTGGAGTAACTTCTATTGGGTTCTTTCTGGGGTGATAAAAATATCCCTAAATAAAGTTGTGTTGACAGTTACCTAACTCTGTGAACATACTAACAGAACTGTATACTTCAACACACATACATAGAAGGATACACCATTTTGATGAGCTTAGAAAAATTAGAAAGTGTGGAAATGCTGCCAAGGTTGGAGGACACAGACCAATAAGAAACCCTCATTCGCTTCTGGTAGAAGGACACATTAAGGCTGTCACTTTGAAAAATGGTTTGGGGCACTGGGTGACTCAGTCGGTTAAGCATCTGACTTCATCTCAGGTGATGATCTCACAATTCCTGAGTTCAAGTCCCAGGTTCGTGTCAGGCTCAGCGGCTGACACCATGCAGCCTGCTTCAGATTCTCTGTCTCCCTCTCTCTCTGCCCCCTTCCCCACTCACTACCTCTCTCTCAAAATAAAGAAACATTAAAAAAAAAAAAAAAAAACTCCACAGATTTGTGAGGTATATGGTTGGCTCAGTTGGTTGAGCATATGGCTCTTGATTTCTCCTCAGGCCATGATCTCACAGTTCATGGGATCAAGCCCTGCATCAGGCTATGCACTGACAGTGCAGAGCCTGCTTGGGATTCTCTCTCCTTCTCTCTCTCTGTCCCTCTCTCCCACTCACTCTCTATCTCAAAAATAAGCTTAAGAACTTTCTGAACAACACTTTTGTGTTTAGCCATCCGTTGCATGCTTGGATATATACAGTAGAGACGTGATTCCACACATACACTAGCTATTCTTAAGAGCCTTGTTTTTAAGAGACAAACACGAAAAATAGAATATCCACAAAAATGAAAAAATATGATGTAACATATTCCCATAAATACATTTCCCCTGTGAAAAGTGACAGAGCTCCATCTCACCTATTAACATAGGTGATTATTTAATATATAATTAAAGTTACAGGACTGAAGAGTTATATATAGCTTAGAAATGGAAAAATCAAGAACTTTCTTGTGGAGAAGTAGGTGATAAAGATATTTAAAAAACAATGAAAGATGAACATAAAATTCTGGTTCGTGTTTATCCCTCTGGGTAAGAAGAAGCACGCAGGACATTTCCCAGGTTGTGGTAACGTGGGGGATGTCATTCCTAATTAAATGCTCTGCAACATACCTCACTGTACATTAAATACGTAGCCATGAAGTAGAAGCTAATAGGTGATATAAAACGCATTTATTTTTTAAAAAAATAATGAATGGTTAAAAATTACCCCTGAAAAGTCCATTTCCCAAATCTAAAGTTGTCTAAATGTATAGATATATGTTTAATATTATGTAATTTTATGTAAGAATGTATTAATACATATCATTTATATACCTATTTGAATATATATTGCATATATACATCTGTGAATATGACTGTAACACACACATTTGAAAAGAAATGAAATTTCAGATGTATATTTAAGCAAAACTTGTTTATGTTAAGAGCCTTTTTTTAAAGAGCATTTGAATTAGAATCACTTAAATATTTCACTGAGGAAAAAATATTTCAAACAAGTGTGGCAAGCAATGAGACTATTTTATTATGTAATTTTTGATTAGACTTTCAAAGTATTTTTATTTCCTTGCTGGTCTTTTAGTAGTTAAAGATTTTCTTGATTATTGATTTTTATTTCTTATCTTACAAGAAGGCATTTTTATTGTTCTGTGTGGACTTCTGTGTTTTCACATTACAATCACACTTGGTGAGATTTTATTTCTCTCAAGTAAAGCACAAAAGGGGAAAGATCACTCTATAATAGAACAGTATAGTGAAACTGTAGCTGAAAAAAATCTAGGAGAAGCAGAACTCTTCTTTAAGGGCTAAAGGTTACCATTTCTCACCACGCGATCTATTCTCCACCACTAATAAATTCAAAAAGAACTTTTTACAAGTATTTTCTATCTTCCCTATATCAAATTGTTTATACTGGCATTAATAGACACACTTAATACACATATCAAGTATTAGTATTCAATAATTCCTCGCTATTGCTGTATTGACTTAATGCCTAAGTTAAAGGGGTACAGCAAGATCTTAAAAAGCTTTGTCTTCTTGTTCACAACCTATCCTCTTATTGTGTAATTAGAAAAATGGAACTTTGAGGGCTTCCTCACTTCCACTTATCCATCCAGCCATTTAAAAATTAATTTAATAATACATTTTGGTTTCCTTCCTGCCTTCCACAAATATTTACTGCTTACCTCCTGCCAGACACTGTGCTTATTTCTAGAGATAAAACAAGGGTAAACAGATAAAGGATCCCTGTCTTGCTGCAACTCAGAATCTATGTGTGGAGACAAAAAACTGTGATTACCACCTAAAAATTGTGACCATTCCTGCATTGTGATTATCGATACTAACAGAGGTGTGTGGTGGTTGGGTTGAGGAAACTGAGGTGGAAGTGAAATGAGGAGCGTTTAATAAAGAGAAGAAAAGCACAGGAAGAGCTGTATGATGGAAGGAATGAAGGTCAGATACAGAGAGGGCAAGAAGGAATGTGAGATATAGTGAAGATATAAATAAAGGTTAGGAGGTATCAAGTCAGACAGGACTTTATTAGCTATGCAGGTTTTTGTTTTTGTCGGCTTGTCTTAGAAAACAATGGAAAGACACTGAACCAACGAGTAAGGTGGGGAGACTGCTTGAGTCGCATTTTGAGATCACATGGCTGCACTTTTCAGCAAGAGCTCCTTCGTTAGTCCCAGCGTCTACTACTTCCCGCCCGCTCTCGCGGTGAGTTGCCCTCTATCACCATAACCACAAGGTAGTGCTGCAGTTCTCCACAAAATCCAGCTCCTACAGCAGCCTGCTGTCTTGCCTGAGTTTGTCTGTCAACTCCATGTAGGATTCAAAGTCTTCTAAGATTCATTATATGTTAAAATCTTGTCACGTCTGACAGGCAATAAATGCCTCTAAAGTACACTTACCATATGATCTGATAAAAAGTAAAGACATACACAAAGTGCAAAGGGTAACAGTGGAGGGAGTCAGTTACTCTGCCTGGAAAAACAGGGAAAGCAGGACAATAGGTATAATTTATCTGGCCCTGACAAGTGTCCTAGAGGTTTTTGGTGTTGGTGGTGTTGGTGTGTGTGTGTGTGTGTGTGTGTGTGTGTGTGTGTGTGTGTGTATTTTGAAGAGAAAAATGGAAACAACATTTTAAGAAAAGGGAATTTTATAAAATGATAGATGTTTCCTGGAAGACAATTAGCAATTTGATGTAGGGGAAAGGACAGAGGGAATTTGGGAAAGGAGCTCCAGATGAATTCTGACAGAAATTTTATGACAGGAGAAAAGAGATTCCATCCTTTACACAGTAGAGAGCCATAGGAGGAACAAAACGAAGCTGGGGAATGACTGTCTGGTGGCTCATCTTAGGACTGTCATACCTGCTTACAGTTTAGAAATCATCTCCCTCAATGCCCAGTTACTTTATGTTGCTGCCCACCCTTCCTTTGTACTGTGTGTGGAGACCAACCTCATATGCCTCAGTTCAGCGACCAATGATTTTGCTCTCTGTATTTCATCTTCATTCTTATAAGCAGAGTAGGCATATGGAATGGAATTTATGTTTACCCAGAGGCCGTGCATCCATCCAAATAGGCTTTTTTTTTTAGTTTGACTTCCAAGTGAAAACAATTCTTGGCCTTCTCTAGAAACCAAGTAGTTTTCACTTCCCCAATACCTTACCCAAGGAAATCCAACCAATGGTTTCCATGAGATAATATTCCCCTCCTTGATTAATGAATTAAGGTTATAATGTAAAATATTTGGCTCATCAACATGTATTGTCTGTTTTATTAAGACAAAATGATAACTTGTAAAAATAAGACGTAGACATTGATAGAATGGGAAAATCAATGTTTAAACACAAGGGCAAATGCCAGTTTTTGAATTATATACAGTGATGACTCATGGGCATAGCCATAAATCTTAAATAACAGAGCACATCTATCTTGGGGGATTGTCAGAGGCATATGGAGCCTTCAGGTGCTGTGGTGACTAATGACTATTTGTAGACAAGAGTGAAATTCCAGCTTAATGGCTAGGGCTACATAAGTATGTGGTAAAAACTATATCGCTATCGGAGCATTTTTTTCACGTACGTGTTGTGGACTCCAGAAGAGAACATTATTACTGAGTAAATAAGATGTCTAATCATCTGTTCAAAATATTTTCCCAAAATAGAATAGCCATACTCAAAATTACAGCCTGTGTTTATACGTATATATCTGTGTTTAAATGTACAGTCTATCATTTTGGAAAGTCTCTCATACCTTCATGGAGATTTGAAACAGCCTTTCTGTGGTGCCTTTATGCACATACACACAGTTTTAAAGAAATCTTTAGCAACAAGAGATGGCTGGATAAAGAGAAGGGTTTCTGATATGGAAAGATAGATTCTAACAGACTACCTCCAGTTTTAACCTTTTGTGACTAATCCTGAGCTATTTCAGATATTAAAAATAATAGTTAAATCTAATCAGAAGGTGCTGCTAATGAATTGTGAGGATAAGACTTAATTTAAATCCATCTATTCCTCCATTTACCTTTATGGCCAGGACAGAATGCTCTTATTTAAAAGCTGATGTGATGATTTTAGGCAAGTGGGGAGACAGGAAGCAATATTGGTCAACACTAACAACAGTGCTCAAACCAGAGTGAAAGGAAAAATCCCCCCTTCAGCATCTAGAGAGCACTGTCAACATGTGATGTTCTCTGCTAAGCTTTTCTGTTCTCAGTAAAATTGAGCTAAGGGGCACATGGGAGGCTCAGCCAGTTAAGCATCCCACTCTTTCATGATCTCACGGTTCATGGGGTCCAGCCTGTGTCAGGCTCTGTGCTGGTAGCGTGGAGCCTGCTTGGTATTCTCTGTCCCCATCTCTCTCTCTCTACCCCTCCTCTCTTTTCTGCTCTCTATCAAAATAAACATTTAAACTGAGCTAACAGAAAGCTGCCTAGTTTTTGCTTCATTTACTCTACCAGATCCACCTACACAAAGCTTTCAATATCTAGACAGCACTGAGGGACTCCATTTTGAACAGTTCCTTCAGGATCATTTTTTGTGATAAACCAGCAGGTTGTTTCTGTGTCTTGAGTGCTAAGGGACCAGGTGAGGAGCAAAAACTGATGAAAAGGCGACACTGTGGGGAGTTTTTCCATTCAGACACCAAGAGTCAAATAAACAGGATCAATTATGTGTAACCCCTCCCCAATTTAATTTTGAATACTATTTTAAATATTTTGCTTAGAAATTGAATAAACTTGTCAGAGTAGGGTTTTTTTTTTTTAAGTTCATCTATTTTAAGAGAGAGAGAGAGAGCGCACGCAGAAGCAGGGGCAGGGTAGAGAGAGAGGGAGAGAATCCCAAGCAGGCTCCACACTGTCAGTACATAGTCCAATTCAGGACTCAAACTCACAAAATGTGAGATCATAAATGACTGAGTTGAAACCAAGACTGAGACACTTAACTGACTAAACCACCCAGTCACCGTTCACAGAGTACTTTTATTTGCAGAATAAGAAGGAGAAATTCAGAAACCAATGACAAAAAAATTCAAGCTGTCACAATGGGTTTTAAACCTCACATCTCTAATGCTTCATGCTACTCCCTAGAAGGGAGTCAGACAATTGTGACAGAATAAACATAGATTATCTTTGGCCGTAGACCATTTTCTTTCTACATGTCTACCATCGGATTTTTGTTGATTTCTCTCTGGAACCTTTTCCTGATGAATAATTAATTATGGTCCAAATGAATTTTCCATACCCAGCAAATTCTGTAGAAATCTTTCTACAGTAAAACTTTTCATTTGTAAAAGTGATTTGGTACATATTCTGCATTCCTTGCAATTTTAAGGTTGATTATATCCATGAGATTTGTCATTAAAAACTCAATCAGCTTTCAAAGTATAATCTCTGATACTTTTCTTGTTATATTCTTTTATCGCTTCAACAATACCCCAGGAAACTTTTGTTATAGCTTGAATAGTTTGTGACTTATTGGTTTGAGGATCATTCAACAGCCACTTAGCATCCATGGCATATTAGATTATAAAAAAATATGTAGCTGTTTTGTGCTGTTATGGAATTCTTAACCTGTGTTTGATGAAAGACTTTAAAGAATTTTGTACCAGAAAACAGCATGTAAATAAATGATTATACAAATAATGGAATCAAAGGATTAGATGATTTTTTTCTCTAAAATATGAATGATTCTACAACTTTCCTCAGTTATCTTAAATATTTATCTGTACACTAAGAATAGCTTTATTCACAACATATTTCATACATTAACAAAAGTAGTCTCCTTGGAGTACCTGGGTAGCTCAGTCAGTCAAGCATCTAACTCTTGATTTCTGCTCAGGTTACGATCCCATGGTTCTTGAATTGGAACCCCACGTTGGGCTCTGGGCTGACAGTGTGGAGCCTACCTGGGATTCTCTCCATCTCTCCCCAACCCTCCCCTGCTTGTGGTCAGTGCCTTTCTCAAAAACAAAAACTTAAAAAAGTTTACTTAAAAAAATAGACTCCTTCTTCAAACATCTTAAAAATTATTCCCATTTCAATCTCACTTTGCAAAATTTCCTGATGCTGACCTTTGTAAGCCCTTTACAGCTTCAAATTCTTCCTGAGATAAATGAAATCAGGTCCAGTGTGGGTTCAACTGATTCTGAGTCTGAAACATTCTGTCATTCATTGCATTCTAAACTCTTCTACACAGCTTAATTCCCTTAAAAAGTAAAAAATATAAAAATTGTGGATGTGGACTCAGTTCAGCTCATTAAAATATGTAGAAACTGCTATTATTTATCATTGACTTCTTTTTCCTGATTTTTCAAATTTGTTTATATTGACGACCATCATGGTCCTGGAAAAACATATTATTTACTTGGTGTAAATAGTGTCACTTCTTTCTCATTTTTCCTACGCTAACACAGAGACAGATTTAGTGTCCCTGTGACCCAGTATTTATTTGCTCTTCCTCCTCCACCACCATCATCTCCTCATCTTCTTTCCACGTTTTTACTGAAGTTACTCTTGCTTTCCCTCAATATCCTCTGTCAACTTTCTCCTTTATTAATTAGCCTCAAGTAACCACTTGCATCTCTCAAATGTCCTAGCAATGATTTGGTATGCAAATTAATTTGGCTACACTTTCATTCAACAATATTCTTTGTCAAGCAAAGCCAAATAAAGCAGGCACAAAGCAGGGTCTTAAAGATGTTTACACTCGGGTGTGTGAGACAGACCAAAACCAAAATAAATGCATGATTACAGAAAAGATTCAATGGTGAAAAGAGAAATAAAGGAAAGGGGAGAGGGAGCAGGCAGTTTCTCTGCTTCTGTTTGGCATTTTTGTCCTCTGGGCTTTTCTGTCAAGTTCCACTTTTTCAAATGCAGGATTCTGGAATGTCAGATTGCTTATTAAAAACTTGAGAAAGAATTTGAGGCGCTAATTTTAATCCCTGTGAAGGCTGCTTGGTTTTCATGCTACTCTTATTGAAGTACTAGGTGGCCTTTTAGGTTGTGAACAAAAGCCTCAGCAAGGCTTCAACTACTATTTTAACTCCTCTGCCCTGTGAGTCAGCCCGTTCGGAGCAGCTTCTCAGCTGTTCTTGCGGAGTCCTCTTACGTAGTGCACCATTGGTGGAAAGGAAATGGGCTGTCAAAGGAGCTGATAATCTTAGTCAGAGATGGCATCTGCACTGAGCGTGCTGTAACGATACAGCTTGTTAGTTTTTGAGCATGGACATGATCTGTGGGATCCTGAAGAGCTGACTGAGGTTTCCTTGCAGAATCGATGCTTCTTCAGCAAGATGCTGATGTTTGAGAAGATGGAGATCTGCTATCTGCAGTATGAACTCGGCTGAGGTCAGAAGCAGAAACTTCTCAGTCAGAAAGTCAAGAAGTGCCAGCATTATCTACGACACCTCAAATGGCCGCTTCCCAAATCTTCCTTTCTCTGCTCCACGTCACCTCGAGTCAGCTTTATAGTTGCAATTATCTTTTTGTAGAGACCAATGAGGTAGTAAAATGCTCTTGCTCTCTTTCTCTCACCTTATCCAGTAAGTAGCCTACCTCCAGGTGGAATCTAGGTAATAGGTGATTAAAACCTATCTCCAACTTCCTCCTCTACTCTGGTCATTTTTGTTCCTTCCTAGTTTTCCAACTTTTCAGGACGAAGAAGGACAGATTTTCCTCTTCCTGCCAAGTATCTTCATCAGTCACCAGCTAGACTCCAGGACCTGATTTTTTTTTTTTTTTTTTTTTTTTTTACTGCCTTCCTGCTTGTACTCACGGACTTCCATCCCACGTTTTTCCTTCAGCTCGTTGTTCCAGTTTATCTCTTACCTCAGTCAAAACACCTAATGGTATCACATCCCGTGATGTAAACAAAAACCACTGTTCAAACAGTAACGACTGCCCCCAAGAGTTCAACCAGCCCAGACCAGTTTGAACTCAACCTCCCACTCAGGTCTGTGCAGATGGACCACAGAGTGACCCATGGAGTGACCAACAGTTACCTTTACATCGATACTAAAATAATACTAAAATCTCCTCCCACGAAGAGCACAAGTCTCATTTATGTAACATACAGTGCGCGATTCGGCATGTTTCTTTTAGGCACATGCACTACCATATGCCCGCCTCTACATACGATGACCATGCTCTCCCATCTTAATATACACCCTAACTCTAGATAAAAGGAACCCATTCACCCATGCTCAAGAAGTCTCAGCTTTGTAAATTATTCCCCCAATCTCCCTATTTGCTGCAAATAAGGTTTCCTTTGTGGGACAGCCCTACTGTAGTGTGGTTTCTATCTGTGACTTAGCAAAGAGCAAACTCATGTGATCTGGTTATACTTTGATCACCAGTTTTGTGTCTAAGGTGTTGGGTAAACACTGTGGAGGAATCCCCTGTGCTGGATCTTGAAGTTTTATTTAGCAAATTACCTTACCAAGAAACAAATCCTTGAAACTATTATCTTGTGAAAGGACACAATTTTACCCCATCTCCCATACCTCCTCACTATGGGATGAGAGGTCTCAAGATCTGGCTTGGTAGACTGAAGGGTACAAAAGGATCCTTAGTTAAGGGAGAAATTGAATTACTTCAGTTTAATCTTTGTAAAACTTTAAAATTACTAAACAGTGCTCTCATGAATGTGACTTCTTAGGCTTGATCTGATCGTGCCACGACCACTCAAGAGTTTATGTTAGCTATTAAATCCCAGTAGCATACGAGAGACTCTAGCATTAGTGTGGAATTTTATTTACCACCAAAGTCAATCGGAAAGCAGGTGAAAATAAGTCATCATGTACTAAGTATTCTAAAAAGAAATGATTCTCAAAACATTAGATTTTTTTTCCACAGGTTTTTAAAGAGATTTCCTCAAACGCCGAAGACTATAATGTGGTACAAAGGAAACAGGTATCTGTTACTGACTGGTTTCATTACCCAGATCTGCACAACCCTTCCTCCCATGTGATTAGTCACCAGCAGAGCGTTGGTGTTGAAAGTAAACTGCTAACCTTAAAAAATAAAACTGCCAGTATTTTACCAGCAAAAGATGGATTTCTTTAGGAATAAGAGAGAATGGCAATAAGGGATGAGTAAACTATGGCAAAACCATAGGCAAGTCCACAAAACAAAGGAGAGGCACAGACTCTTCTACAGAGCCAAGCGGGAAGCTGGGAAGGCTGTTATAAATAAAAAGTCCAATGGACTAAACTGCAAGCTCTAAGTATAGTGGTTTTTCATTGGCTGAACTATGACTGCCTCTCATTGGCTGAGCTGTTGCTGGGGGAGGAGGAAGACTTCTTTCCTTCTGCTGCTATAGTAACTAGTATCCATGGGC
This sequence comes from Hyaena hyaena, assembly GCF_003009895.1. NCBI lineage: Eukaryota > Metazoa > Chordata > Mammalia > Carnivora > Hyaenidae > Hyaena > Hyaena hyaena. The sequence goes on from NW_024081393.1 coordinate 843,148, forward strand.
AAGTCTCCATATCTTCCAGTTGGGTCTGCGTTGGATTTTGAGCTGGAAGGCTGAGAGCTACCCTGGCAAACCTTCCCCTCCCTCCTCCCCCCCTCATCCCGCTTTTAGTGAGGCTTCCCTTTATTAATTTTCACAATAGTCACGATATATTATCTGTAGATTTTAATTATAATAATGCTTTCCTCTCTGGTGCAACATTAAGCCTTATTTCCATCATTAAGGATTTATTGAGTTTGTAGTTACGTGTCTACAAGTAAGGAGAAAATAAAGCTCATACAACCTTCGGCATGGAATAGACTACAAATCAAGAGGCATTTGAGACCTGGACAATGAGACTTGGGGGCCCTTAATTCTGGCCAAAAGAAACAGAAGTCAAGGACTTCTGTGAACAGGGGCACTCTTTTCATGTTATTTTAAGAGCATGGACCCTGGAGGTAGACTGCTTGGGTTCAAATGCTGTCTCTGCTATTTATTAGCTACGTGACTTTGGGCAATTCACAAAATATTCACTATTTTGAGATAGTTTTAGTGGATAATGTGCTTGTAAATGCAGTTCCTTCGGATTCATCTGATCATACCATTTCTACTTAGAAAAGTTGCACCAGTTTAATTACAGTAACTTGTGTGAGAATCTAGCTTCAATGCAGCCTTTTATTTTTTATCTCTGTATACCAATTCTTACTTGTAAAATAGAGATAATAATGCATCTTACTGGGTTCCAAAGATTAAGTGAACTATTGTTTACAAAGCACTTACAAGAGCCAGGAACATATTACACAGTAATAAGTGGAAAAAAACAGATGCCCAGAAGCCATTTTCTTACTAAAAACTTAGTATTATAGGAGACACTTTTTTTTTAATGTTTTATTTATTTTTGAGAGAGAGAGAGAGACAGTGTGAGCAGGGGAGGGTGAGAGGGAGAGGGAGACACAGAGGCCGAAGACAGGCTCCAGGCTCTGAGCTGGCTGTCAGCACAGAGCCCGACGCGGGGCTCGAACCCACAAACTGTGAGATCATGACCTGAGCCGAAGCCGGACGCTCAACCGACTGAGCCACCCAGGCGCCCCTTTAGGAGACACTTTCTAATTCCATTCTGGACGAGGCAGAAGAGTTTTTAAGACTAAAAATCACAAAGAATATATAGAATTTCCTTGATAACAAACAACTATAGAAAGCTTTTTTAGGGTCCATTTTGAAGAAGTTGAACTTTCTTAATTCTAGGAATGCCTAGACCTTTGCAAGAAGATGAAACAGACATATTCTGTAAATGAAGTCTAAACTGTGTGTGGTAACTGATAGAAAATGCCATGGTGCCAAGACACAACTATTGTGTGTGTGTGTACATATAAAACACTGCTTGAATAACTGAGTGGTTTTCACTTCATAAAGCCCCGCAGGCACTTTTAGTAAATGCTTTTGAATAACCAGCAATTAGGAGTCATTTCTTCTAAATAGTTGTACCGATGGGTGTCCAAATTAGGAGACCTCTAAAAATAGGCAGTCCAGGTATACTTGATAACTTGATGCCCTACTGGTAAAATACCTTGTGTCATCCTAAGGTTACCAACATTCATAGGAACTTTTCTTTCAGTTTTATTTCAAAGTAATTGAGCATTTAAAAATATAAAAATATATGGACTTTAATAATAGTTTATATAAGTGGTATTCATGTTTTTTGAAGCTTTTATAATCCTATTTCCAGATACTAATTGAGCCTTTGAACTTTTATATTTATTATTTGTTCTTTAAAATCCAAGAAATAGACTGAACCACAGACAACAATCTGATGCTTACCAGAGGGGGGTAAGATGGTGGCAGAGGGGTGTGTGTGTGCGTGCGTGTGTGAAATGATTAAGGAGTGCACTTGTGATAATGAGCACCCGGCAGAATGTGGAATTATTGGGTCACTATACTGTATACCTGAAACTGATATGGCATTAGTTAGGCTGAACTTCCTCTCCATAGCTTAATTTTACTTGTTTCATCAACGTTGTTTCTCAATACACACTTTTCTTATGTTTTATGATTCTTAGCTCAGGGTCCTCATCACAAAAAGACTTCTTTAAAGTCTTACTTGGCCACTGAGAGAAATATAATTATAACTCCTTAAATTCTTTTAATTCATAGGAGCATTTATGGGCTTTTTGAATAGTTCAACTCAAAGGGTCTCTGTGAAATGTTGCATCATGTAAAGGTTAAGCACACTGGTCCTGAAGCCTAACTACCTAGAGTTAAATAACAGCTCTGAACACTGTTAATTGTGTGATCATATTACAGAATCTCGGTGTCAGATTCCATCTGTGAAATGGGGATGATAATAATGACTAATTCATAAAGCTATCAGAAGGGTTGAATGAGTTAGTACATACATATAAAGTACTAAAACACAGTAAAGGCTATTATTACAATGAACAATATAGTCCTCAATAATTCCTTTCTATCCATCATCACTTTGTTCACTCTCTTTGCGTTTCGCTGTTTGTTTTTCGCCGACCACTGGTGTTGATTAGTTCTTCCTGTTCTCAGTGTAGCATCCACTTTGCTTGCACTATTTGGCTTACTCCTCATTCTTTATGCTTTTTCCGTTAAACAGAAACATCTTTATTTATACTTCTGCAACCCACGTGTATGTATAAAAAATGAACACTCCTCCTTACTATCTACTAAATGTGAATTCAACTAGCCATGTCTTATTAAACTCACCCGATTTTTATTTGATGTTTATCTTTCCACATACTTTATCCTTTTCTTGAATGTTGTTTCCTCTATCGTTTTACACAGTCCATGTTCCACCTGTCATCTTTAGCACCATAATTATAATTAGCTTAATGCTCAAATGATCAAAGTCGACCATTAAGAGCTAGTTTAAGGATACTGATTCTTTTTAGCATCACCCCTAGTACTGTTGAGGGGTTTTCTAGAGGATGATCAGCACCATCCTTACTTCTGTCCTCGCACATCAAATCAGTCATCTCCTAAAAGGCACTGACAGAGCTTCAGCGGACAGGAGAAGTGTACTAGAGAATCTGGGTCAGGAGGAGAGTGTCTAGGATAGAGACGTGGTTCCTGGGCTACTTCTAGCTGGAGCCCTGGTGGGACATAAGGTCACAATTTATCCTAACAGCTAGGAGTTCATAAAGCTCATTCCATTCTCCATCCCCTCTCCCACCGCCAATTTAATATGTTATAATGCTACTCCTTATTTTTAGTATCTGATTGCATCTGCCACTTACACTTCCTTTGACTCTGATAACAAAGTAAGATTTTGTGCCTAAATATCAAGGCCCTTAGGATATTTGCAGCCTAATAAGCCAAAATCTCATGTTTAGCCAACAGCTTACTAGTGATAAGAGTTTCTTTTTGATCTTTTCAGCTCTAGGAGTTCAAGAAGCATGAAGCATTGAAAATTTCTCTTCTAACCAAAGAATGTCCTCTGTATATAAAAAATTATTTATGTCATCTTGTATTAAACTTTTCTCCTCTTCCTATTTCACAAACTCAAAATCTTCCATGTTCTGATGTCATATACCTATTTTGTCTTAAAGCAATCAATAAATCAATGTTGATGAGCAGATAAAATTGTGTGTACTTGTGTGTATGTATGCAAATACATTCAGTCTCACTGACTTTTATTATAAAACAATCACAATCCAGTGATGTAACAAGCACTTGGAGAAAGAATCCCAATTTGAAACTCCTTTTCAGCCCTTATTTTCTCACCCTTTTAAGTCCTTAGAAATAAATCAGCATGTATAATTGACAGATTTTGATCAACTGTAAGTTGAGAAATGAGTTATTTATCCTTATACTTGTTATTCTGTAACAAGTATTCCACTTCAATTCTGTACCTAACCGTTTTCATGTTAAATCAATCACATGGATTGTAAGGAAGTCTAATTTTTAGGTTTGGTATAAAAAGCCACCATGTTTTGTTTTCTCTGCAGAAATGTACTTCTGTACCATCTCTGAAGAAAAATTGATTTGGTAAGACTTCTACAATAAAGACATCAGAAAAATTATTCTCAGTACATCAGTTTGGCAACAGTTAATGTGCTAATAACATAAGTACTTTGAAAGAAAATTTTAATCAATTTCTGGCTGTGGCACCTATGAGCTCTAAGACTCAGGGCAAGTATACCTAACTGCTAAAAGCTTTTGTCTCTTTACGTGTAAAATAAAATTATTGGAGTGCCTGGGTGGCTCAGTCAATTAAGCACCCGACTTCAGCTCAGGTCATGATCTCACGGTTCGTGGGTTCGAGCCCCGCATCGGGTTCTGTGCTGACAGCTCAGAGCCTGAAGCCTGATTCAGATTCTGTATCTTCCTCTCTCTCTGCCCCTCCCCCACTCGTGCTCTGTTTCTGTCTCAAAATTAAATAAAACCCCAAAACATTTTTAAAGTTATCATCTGCCTCTTAGAGTTATTTTGAAAATTAAAGGAGTTGAGATTTAGAAGGACCATGAACATTATTAGCAATCTGTGGACTCTACTATTAAACAGGTTTTCTTTATGGATTATAGGATTTCCTAAAGCCCTTCTTCCTCCTCAGAGTAACCATATTATTACAGGTAGATTTTTCCTGAAACATAGTGAACTGTGATGATTCTCAAGACCTAACACTTTTAGAATGCATCAAGCAAGGACTCTAAGTGGTGGTGGAAGAGATAAGAGCTCTGCAGAGATGACAGGATGTAGCCCCTCTAAAAAATCCCTTGACGTTAATTTGAACCTGACCTTTCAACCAGAGAAGTCTTTGGCAGTGTGGAAAAGATACAAGGGACTATTCGATCTATTATATACTCCCTTCAACCCAGGTAAAGCCCACACATTGAGCATTTCATTTTTATCTCATTTAGGCCTTTCCAAGTTTAGAGTAATGATTTCTGGTTTGAGACTTACAAAGTTATTGCTCTGAGTTAATTTATGTAAAGCTCTTGACTGATTGTAATTTTAATGATTAGTAAAATTTCTTTCATACATCTTTGTTTGGGAGAAATATTGATGAAACAAGGGTGGTTGCCATGTAATATCACAATGAATTTTATCCCAAGGTAATTCCAATACTTGAGGTTTGATAATTAAGTTCTTCATATCTAGGAATGTGATGTTACAAACATGGTCCTGGCGCCCCTTTGTGTACAAATGGTTTATTACAGTTACGGTAATATTCCCCTTTGTCCTTAGTGCTATTTGGGAATAAAACTCCAAAGATCTGCGTGAAAAGAGGCTAATAAGGGTGTCTGGCTGGCTCCGTTGGTAGAACATGCGACCCTGCATCTTGGGGTCATAAGTTCAAGCCCCAAACCGGGTGTAGAAATTACTTCAAAAAATAAAATAACACATTCATGAAACCACTAAGATGCTAATACAAGATCCCCAAAATATGTGTGTTAATAGATCTCTATACCAGCCATCCTCCTTGTGACATAGTTAACAATCATTTGCTATTTCTGTATTATCAAATATTTGCTGTTCAATGATCCTGATACTGAATTGAGAGGTTCTTGATGCCATATTTTTGGTTATCAATGTACCATGTAGCTACAATAGGATAAAATAGGTTTCCTCAGCATTCATATCTCGCCTAGACTATGCATGGTATACAGACAAGGCCATTATTTTAAGGTTTGTTTCCTTATTAAAAAAATTTTTAATGTTTATTTTTTCAGAGAGAACATGAGCAAGGGAGGAGCAGAGAGAGAGAGAAACACAGAATCTGAAGCAGGCTCTAGGTTCTCAGCTGTTAGCACAGAGCCCTACATGGGGCTCGAACTCCTGAACTGTGAGATTATGACCTGCACCGAAGTTGGACACTTAACCAACTGAGCCACCCAGACACCCTGATAGGTTTCCTTATCTAAAGTATGTTGTCCTAATAAGGGTTGTAAATGTCTGCTGTTGTTTTAGGAAAAACAATCAGTTCTTGATTCACTATAATCCATGTAAACTGGATGAACACAGAAGCTTTTCATTTGTGCTTAAATATTTTCTATTAATACGTTTTTGGAAATTGATAGAGCCAAGCAAATTTTTCAACAGTTTTTAGTCACCTCAAATTCAACAATTAAATTCTTGTAACTCTTTTTTTCAATGCTTTCATTATACTGTTTGTTGTTGTTTTTATTAAAGCTGTCCACCAAGTATTTCTCATTCTCCTCTGACCACATAGAATTAGACTTCTCTGAACCCACGAATTAGACAGTGGCCACGTAGCCTGCTTTAGCCGATGACACGTGGGTGGAATTACGTGTTTTATTTTGGGAGGTAGAATTTTAGCATCAACTATTCACCCCTCTCTTTAATGTCTGTCCCTCTGTCCCCAAGTTTCCACACTGAACACAGTACTCTCCATGAAGGCTGTTTAGTGTCCCAAAAGTTAATGCACTGTGGAAATGCCAGAAGACCTACAATGAAAATAGAGTGTGAATGAAAATTTAAACTTTTGCCTTTTTAAACCACGGAGAGATTTGGCAGGTGTTCCTGACTGCAGCATGAGGTAGCATATCATGACAGATACACTACTCCTCTTAGAGGTACCTTTTTAAAACTTCTTCCTTTGTTAAAATTAATATTAACTACCAATAGCTTTTGTATTCTTTAAAGTTCAATCCATTGGGGAGAGAAAATAGTGTAGAAAAAATCTTTTAGTGACCAAAATTTCTCCACATTTTGAGAAAGACATTAATTTGCAGAGCTAACAAATCTCAAGCTTTAATCATTTTCAGGCAAACAATAAATGGTCCCGTTTGGAAGGTTTGGTAAGAAAGAAGTAAAAAAAAAAAAAAAAGACAAAATATACAGGTGATGTAAATAAAACTTGATTGCATAGAATGACAAAATGCCCTAACGTGTTAGAGGAGTATAAAGCTGAATTATAATATGATAGTAACATGTAAGTATAGGGAGTGAATGTGGTTCAAGCATTCTATGGGAAGGAGGAAAATGTATTGATTACTGTCAAATGTTAAGTTTCACATGTAGGTAAGTACTGAAGTTATAGATATATGGTATGTAACATTCTAAGAGGAGAGGTAATCAATAGGATCATAAAAAAAAAAAAATCAACCTAGAATTCTATGCCCAGAATATTTTATTTGATTTTTTTGATTGTAGTAATATATTTTATTTAACCCAATACATACAAAGTATTTTTACTTCAATATTTAATCAATACTAATTTTTTTTGTATTTGTGTTTTATACCTATGCTACATCTCAATAGGGACTGGCCACATTTCAGGGTCCCACTAGATCTAACTGGTGGCTCGTAGCTTTTAAATTTTTTTTTTAAAATTTACATCTAATTTAGTTATCATATAGTGCAATTATGATTTAAGGAAGAGAATCCAGTTATTTACCTCCTACGTGTAATGCCCAGTGCTCATCCCAATAAGTGTCTTCCTTAATGCCCCTTGCCCATTAGTGTCTTCCTTAATGCCTCCTTCCAATAACAACTCCTCCCGAAACCCTCTTTGTTCTCTATATTGAGCGATCTTTATGTTTTATCCCCCCTCCCTGTTTTTATATTATTTTTGCTCCCCTTCCCCTATATTCATGTTTTGTATCTTCAATTCCACATAGAAGTCAAGTAATACTATTTGTCTTTCTCTGACTAATTTCACTTAGCATAATACTCTCTAGTCCTATCCATGTTGCTGCAAACAGCAAGATAAATACACCACATCTTCTTTATCTATTCATCAGTCAATGGACATTTGGGCTCTTTTCCCATACTTTGGCTATTGTTGATAGCATCGCTATAAATATTGGGGTGCGTGTGCCCCTTCTGAAGAGCACAACTGTATCCCTTGGATAAATACCTAGTAGTGCAATTACTGGGTCTAGGGTACTTCTATTTTTATTTTTTTTGAGGAACCTCCATACTGTTTTCCAGAGTGGCTGCACCAGTTTGCATTCCCAGCAGCAGTGCAAAAGAGTTCTCTTTTCTCTGCATCCTAGCTGACATCTATTATTGTCTGAGTTAATTTTAGCCATTCTGACTGGTGTGGTGAGGTGGCGATACCCAGAACATTTATAGTGTAAATGTAAATTTTAAATAGAGGTGTTTTCAGATAAGCCAATCCTCCCCAATTGTTCTTGATTCACTCCTTTTCATACAAACATCTGGAGAATATAATCTGCCTAAGAATTAGCAAGGTGGGGAGGCACGGAAGCAACAATACTATATGAGACTGTGTTCATTTACCAGCGCTACTCTAACAAAATAGCACAGACCGGGTGACTGAAACAACTGAAATTTATTTTCTCACAGTCCAGGCTGAAAGTTCAGAGTACAAACAGAGCGAACTTTCTGTAAAGCCTCTCTCCCTGGGTTGAAGATGGCCAACTCTTGCATGGTTGTCGTTCTGTGCAAGTGTGCCCCTGGTGTCTGTCTTAACCTCTTGTGACAACACCAGTCAGCTTGCATCAGGGCACGCTTACGACCTCATTTTATTTTTTAAAACTGTATTTCTGAGAGAGAGAGAGAGAGAGAGAGAGAGAGAGAGACAGCATGAGCAGGGGAGGGTCAGAGAGAGAGGGAGATACAGAATCTGAAACAGGCTCCAGGCTCTGAGCTGGCTGTCAGCACAGAGCCCGACGCGGGGCCCGAACCCACGAACCATGAGATCATGACCTGAGCCAAAGTTGGACGCTCAACAGACTGAGCCACCCAGGCACCCTCAACCTCATCTTCCTGTATAGGTAATTACCTCTTTTAAAACCCGATCTCTAAATGAAGTCACATCTTAAGATACGGAAGGTGAGGGCTTCAACATATGAATTTGGGGGAAATAATTCCATTGGTAATAGGGGTCTATGAAAGAAGGGTAGTAGAAAACCATTTTTCTGAAGGATGAGGCTTTGGTTAAGTCCTTAACATGACAGCTCACAAGTGTAATAGGTCAGAGAGTAACTGGTTCTGACCAAAACCAGTAGAGGAGTTCCAAAAAAAAAAAAAAAAAAAAAAAAAAAGGGTAAATTCCTACATTTATCTGATGTGTTTGATGTGTTTAAAATTATCAAGGATATTTATTCTTCTCACAGTTGAGAATGAATTGGTGATACACAGAAAATTAAGCCAATAAAAAATTGGTAGCAATTAACTGCATGTAGGGAAAACAAAGCAGTACAAGAAAGGCAACAAGCATAGCACATGACAAAGTTTATCTATAAACAAGTCAATAGCGATTACCTAAAGCTGGAGGGGGAGAAATGGTTTTAGAGCCTGTTATTTATAAATGAGGCAAGTAAGAGAAACAAGAGCTGGGGTTGGAAGAATTTGTGCCTGGGAGTGAAATCAGGGGGCTGGGGAGAACTGAGGCAGGACGCTACTGTTTTCCATGAATTATTGTAAAAAAAAAAAATGACTTTTAAAATGAGAAATATCTTAGTATGTTTTATTTTGCTTTAATCTTAATTTTTGACAGAGAGAGACAGAGACACAGAAATAGACACAGACAGAAAAACACAGACAGACAGAAAAACACAGACAGACAGAAAAACACAGACAGACAGAAAAACAGAGTGCGAGTGGGGGAGGGACAGAGAAGGACGGAAATACAGAATCCGAAGCAGGCTCCAGGCTCTGAGCGGTCAGCACAGAGCCCAACATAGTACTTGAACTCACCAACAATGAGTTCATGACCTGAGCTGAAGTTGGACGCTTAACACACTGAGCCACCCAGGTGTGTTTCATATGTTTGTAAAGGTAAATAGATTCAACAGTTGCATTTCCACTTAAGACCTCTATGCTAGTAATTGCCCAGTTAGAATTCCAGTCCAATTATCAATCTGAACTCCTCTGTCTTAGCTTTCTCAGTAACCCCACTTCGGGTTTCCCTCGTAGTTCTACCTGAGCCCCGTATTTCCCTAGCATGCTCTTCTCCCCCCTCTCCCCCGCTCACCTCCCTTTTATTTTTCCCAGCAGAGAACAGCACCATATTCAGCCAATCGCCCACAGCAGAAAGTTAAACGCCCCACTTCTCTGATTTGCTCCCAATACATCATCGCGGAACCCTATCAGTTCTGTCCTTAAAATATCTGAGCTGGTATTTTTTTTTCCGTTCCTGCTGACACTCACTTAGCTCTGATATTACTAAACTTATTTATAGATGTGTCATGTACTCTCTTACCTTTAGCTCTAATCATACGTTGGTCCCTCTGCTTGGACCCATTTTCTCTTTCTCTTTTAGGGATGAGCCAAAGTGCTGGTTCTTCCAAAAAGTTCTCCCTGACATAATCATTCCATTACTATGGTTTTAGCCTAGATATCACACCGGTGTGTAACATTAGTAACTGACAGCCAGAAAGTAATTCTGTTTCAAGTATGAATGGATCAAACGAATTAGAATTCATAAATTTCAAGAGAATGTGTCTTATTCTTCTATCACTGAGTAGCAGCCATTTTTAGGTTACTGAGGGATAGGTAAAAAAAGTATTGCATGTCAGTTTCCCTAAGTTCTAAGCTGCCCAGCCGATTACATATTTTAATGGGAAATCCAATGGTTTTGGCTGTCATCTGTAAATTCAAACATCACGACTCTCACACATAACACAGGAAACTACCTGTCAGTGTAGGCGTTATGCCTAAAATATAGACAGCACGGAAGAAAGGTCTTTCTACGTAAGGAGGGGTCTTCTGCTTGGGAGGTTAAACTCAATGTTCTAACACTGTTGCTTAAAAGACATTGACAGGAGATTTAGCTGGGCCTTTCTCCCTCTTTCATCTCTTAGTTGAGCAACTGTCAATTTGCCAAGAAGGACCTCAACCCTTACTCCGCTAGGTTGTCAGAGAGATGCATATTCATCTGAGACTGCTAGGGACAGAGTGAACTTGGGTGGCTGCACTTATTTTTAGATGAATTTTATTTTAAGATAAAAAATTTCTTCCTCACATTAGGATGTAATTTTGACAGCTCAGGGGGTAAATAGTCACAAGAGATTGCCAAGTGGAAAAATTCCAGTAGCACTCACTTCAGGAAGAATTTAAAATCAAATGACTATTGTATGTGAAACATAATTACCTTTGTCATTTCCTTCAACTTTTCAACATTAAAACTTTCCAGTAACTAAACACCCAACTGTAATAAGTCTATTTTCATACTTCCTCATGCACATTTTTAAGTAGGAGGTGGCAAAATACAAATATATTGCCATGTAATTACCCCATTTTGTTATTCTGTGAATGTGATGTGGTAGATAAAAGTGCACTGAGAAACAGAATTCATGTGTTCTCTTCTGATTCATTCCCCACTTTGTGACCTTGAACAAATTACTTTCTACAAAATGGTGCTATTATGTCTTGCTAAACGTAAGGTTTAAACAATATTTTTAAAGTTTATTGAGAGAGAAAGAGAGAGGGAGAGAGAGAGAAACCAATAACGGTAAGGGGCAGAGAGAGGGATAGAAAGAATCCCAAGCAGGATCCACATTATCAGTGCTGAATCCAACATAGGGCTCGATCCCATGACCCTGGGATCATTATCTGAGCTGAAATCAAGAGTCAGATGCTCAACCAATTGAGCCACTCAGGCATCCCTAAAGAATATTTATATAGAAGGATACTGTAACTCTATCATGCTTTAGAAATGCAAAATATTATTCTTATGTCATGTTTATTATTTTAGTATTTTAATACTATAATTGTATATTAAATTAATGTTTATAATGTACACAATTCTGTGTAATATATTTATAACTTACATATACTACAGTTCTATAATTATGTATTAAAATTTTACTGATAAAATCTCCAAGTAAAGTTACAAGCTAGTGATGTCTATCATACTCAATATAGGTATGTTATTTGCATCGTTAGGGTAAATTTAGTGTATGGTTTTGTCACAGCATGAACATTCCTCTGGAGTAGATGAGGGTTGAGCTGTGAAGGGACCTGATACTATGATTAGGCATTCAGAGATGATTTGTTGTCAAATGCAATAGGATAGTTGTCATTTATGCTTTTATGCATTCATATACACTATTCTGCTAATATATATGAACTACTGTGAAGTAGCTTTCTGTTAGGTACTGAGAAAAGCCACATGACTGTCATTCTGTCAACTCTCTGTGTACAGTCTAGTAGGAATGCAGAAAGATGAAGTTTGTAAGGTATTCTACAAATGCAACAGAGTGTCATGAAGTCACAAAGGAGGTGGCATTTACTTTGAATAAAGGACAGGTCCAGAAACGGTGCACAAAAAATAGAAGGTGAAGGATGAGTAAGTGGAGAAGGTGTAATAAGAAGCAAATTTAAGTGCCAAAGGATTGAAGCATAAAGTAACGTAACCAGTTAAGGCATATAGAGCAAGATGGTGCCTTAAAATTAAGGCACATGGTCAGGCATAATTGAAGATTAGAAACGGTAGACAGAGGATAAAGAGCTTCTTATGCTAAGAAATTTAAACTTTAAAGACCCCGAGCTATCTTAAAAAGTTTTAAGAAGAAAAGTATCCTCACCAGATTGTGTGTGTGTGTGTGTGTGTGTGTGCGCGCGCGCGCGCGCGCCCGCGCGCACATGCATATATTCAAGTAGTGTGAAGTATTTACTCCAGCGTCAAGAAGCTAGACTATAGGAGATTATTTTAACAGGGTTTTTAAAATGTTGAAGCTGTGAAGAAAGTGATTTTCATGGAGAAAAAGATTTGGGAGGTCTGGTTGTGTATTTTAGAAGTATATTGACAGAATGATGATGAAATGTGGGGAGTGGGGAAGGGAAACATTCAAGGTAGGGCTGCGGTATGGATGGGTATTAGCAGTGGAAATGTTAGATTGGGATAAAAATGTAATTTAAGGTATGTTAGGTTTTACTTTTAGATCATTCAAAAGGAAGTCTTTCCTAAGAAGTCATATACACAAATTTGATCTCTGATGAGAATTGACAGGAATAAGAAATTTTATCTATAAATTTCCATCTTAAGAAGTTTACTTATGTGGAATGAACATGCAATCATTTTTTATAGAAGAAAAACCAGGCATGGTCCTATCATTGGACTTATGATTTTAAAAATTCCAGTTCAGGGACGCCTGGGTGGCTCTGTCAGTTAATTGCCTGACTCTTGATTTTGGGTGAGGTCATGTACGATATCATTCTAAGTGAGATGGAGCCCCACCTAGGGCTCTGTGCTGACAGTCATGAGCCTGCATGGCTCTCTCTCACACTCTGCCCTTCCCGTGCCCCATCCCCTGCATGTGCGCCTATGTGCATGGTTTTTCTGTATCTCAAAATAAACATTTAAAAAATAAAAAATCTGAAACAAAAAATTCTAGTTCAAAGATGGGTTGGTGGTTTGAGTCGGTCATGCTTTTCGAGGAACAAAGGGTAATTTTGGTGTATATTCTAATTGCTCACATTTAGTTGATCAGCTTTCAAGAATATGATTACCTTTCTGTCACTAAATATCTTTTTTCGTGTCACTAGTGTTTTTAAAAGTGAAATTTACAGTATAACTTCACATTGTCTAAGAACAGAAGAAGCATTAATTTTTCTATTTCTTGGCAAGATACCTCCTTTAATCATTTTCATCTATTGCTCATTTTTTAACATTCTATTTTGTCACTAATACTTCTCTACCTGTGTCTATTAGTGAGCCATTAAAGAAAAATTATGCATCCTGTTTTGATAAAATCTTTTCCTTTCTACAGTTGTTATTTCTTCTTTATATTTTTGAAAATATTGTTTTCCTTTTTCAATATTTACTTTCATTATATTAATATAAAACATTTGATATTCTAACCCTTCCTACATAATCCTTAAGCATTAATATCCTGTTTAATAATTTTCTATTATTTGAAATACATGCAGATATATTTAGTTCTATATTCAGAACTTTGATATAAGGTTTTATTATGTTAATTTTCAATTTTGAGACAAAATTCTTTTATCAAAGTGAATGTGCTTTCAATATTTTATTCAGAAGGGCACAATTCACCAGATTCACATATACTAAAGATTCATTTTCTTACTCATATATGGAAATAATTATTAACCAAATGTGCCTTATATACCATATACTGTCTTAAAGGTTAAAGTAAATAAAAACTGTCCTAATTTCAAATCTATAATGCACAGAAGGTAAACTGTGATGGGGTGAACAATTTTTTCTATAAGCCTACTTAATAAGTAATTTTGGCTTTGTGGATTAGATTTTTAATTGAGTAAATTATGTAGTTACTCATTGAACAGAAATAATTTTCCCAAATTTTTATTGACAAATCAAAAACTAATAATTGAGTATAATATTTATGTAATATCAGTCTAGTAATAAGAATAAAATTATTGGGAAACAACAACATTTTGCTTAACTTGTGGTAGAATTTAGTTTAACCCTATCATCAAATCCATTAAAAATATTTCTTTTAAAATTTTTGTTTTTTAATGTTTTTTTAAAATTTATTTCTGAGAGAGAGAGAGAGAGAGAGAGAGAGAGAGAGTGAGCATGAGCAGGGGACGGTCAGAGAGAGAGAGGGAGACACAGAATCCGAAACAGGCTCCAGGCTCTGAGCTGGCTGTCAGCACAGAGCCCGACGCGGGACCCGAACCCATAAACCATGAGATCATGTCCTGAGCCGAAGTTGGCTGCTTAACTGACTGAGCCACCCAGGCGCCCCTAAAAATATCTCTAAGAAACATTCTCAGGTTGAAGTTCATATAAAATGAAATAGTAGTCAGGATGTGGCCAGTGGGCTGCAGTTTTTCAGTCCAAGTTAAAGGATACTTTCACAAAATTTGACAGTTTTAAATAGTGTTGAGATGTTGGAAAAATATTAATTGCATTATATAACTTAACGAACAATAAAAGAAGTGAAATCCACTAATATTAGCTATTGTTGCGTCTGGAATATCATGATCCATATATTGTGCCTTTTTATCACTTCAGGTTTGATTATCTGTCAATTGTCAAAGAGTGATAGTTGGCAAATGAAAGAGGGCCCTGTGCAGAGGAAATGCCATGAATTGCTACATAGTTTTTACCTTCCAATTGGATCTGTGCTAGGGATCCTTTAAGGACTTACAAGCATAGTTTTGTTTTACATCTCACAGACAGAAACATTACCTGTATACGCTTCTCCTAATTTTACAAAGAATTAAGACAATAACAACAAAGAGGCTTCCCATGAAAAGGGTTGGACCACGCCATGCCATTCATCCATCTAGTATGACACAAAAAGCCATGACACCAATTCTCTCCTGCATAGCTGAAGACATAGCGCTATGTACAGACACAGCGCTGACCTCACTGTTGACAATTATATGTTTCATACTCCATAAATTTAAGACCACTACTTGTTTATAAACTGAAACAACTCATGGTTAAGCTTCTCTTTTGTTCCTGCTCTTATACCACTACTGTTAACAAGGTTACCTGGTTATCATGGAGTTTTGATCCCTGTCCTAGAGACTTGGTCTCAACATGTTGTCTTTGAAATCTGAGTCTGACCTTCATAACCCGGCCAGCTGCAATTTTCTCCAAGGCTAGGATTCTTCCCTCCGAATTGGAAACTGTCTTTGAGCCTCAGCCTTGAAACCAAGGCACTGCCTTCCTAGTTTGGATCTCTGGACATTACATTGTGGTCTGTCTGCATGTTTAGAGTCTGGTCAATATCAGAATTAATCTTCACTGTAGAGCCCTGCTGCTTCTCAGGAATGATGTTTCCCAAATGCCCATGCATCATCTGCAGTGATTCAATGATCAAGTTGTCTGAAAAAACAATTAAGAAAACTATAGTGAAAAATAATTGCTTAATATATTTTGGCATTTAGTTTAGGTCTCTTCCAATCTTGAAGTGGATATGGCCCTCAATCTGTGGTGTTTGATATTTGTCTTCAACTGAAAAACTAATTCATAATCATGTTTGCCTAAAGGTTTTAGAATTTTACTAGATCAAAAATCCCTAAGTGTGGCTGGAGGCTGGTTGCAGTTTACTCCTCTGTAGTTTTCCCAAACACTGATGGTCTGTTCACCACATCCTATAGCCAAGTAATCTACTAATTGGCAAGATTTCACTTTGTCCTAGGGCACCAAGAGCTGTCCCCAAGGATGACTGTTAGGCAAGGGATTATTTACGTATTTTATCAATCTACACATTAATGACTACAGGGCTCAAGTGTCTTGCCTCAAGTGACAGTGCTACATGGTCGATCAATGCCAAAGTGGAGGATAAAATGAATCCTAGCAATTCACCAAGTGACTACAAATCAGAGTGACTGAATCTATTCATCACATCCAATTTTGTTACAGGAAATAGGCTTGATGAAACACAAGAACTTAATCCACACAGAAACAACTGGCCCTATTCATCAAGCAAGGAAGACAACACCTTCATATTTTTTCCTTCAAAACAGCTCAAGTTTCTCATGGAAAGTTTTTAGATTTGTCTGAACATCTTTGTGTTTTGCCTTTCTGTAAACTTATGATTGCTGTCATTTAGTAAGTTGAGAGCATACGATATTAGGGTGGCATTCACCAAGCATCAGCAAGGTATATATGTGAACATTTATTGGAATTTTTGTGTTGTCCACATCAGGAATTTTTATTATTAGCATGCTAAATTTACTATCTAACCTTGCAACTAGGTTTTATTGTTATGTACGCAACTAAAAACAATTTTAACTGGCTGTATTTTGGAACAATCCTTCTGCTACACTTTCCCACTTATGCAAATGCATTATGTAACAAGCGTCATCTTAGATGTATATTATGCAAACGGGTCACTACTGAAGAACTGAAAATACCACAGAGATGGAAATAAATTCTGGAGTAAAAACATATTTTAAAACATGCCAACACCTCCAATTCCCCAAGAGCCTCAGCTTAATCATGATCAGCTCTGTGCGAGACCAAAGGACAATCACAGGAGTGTTGTTTATCTAGTTGGAGAAAATTCATTACCTCTAACATTATTTGACATGAAAACAGATGTACCTCTGTCACTGCTTTGACCTCTCTAATAAGATGAACAACTAAGCTGAAACACTTATTGATCCGAACAAAACCCATTCCACCGGAAATAGACAATAGATGTGCAACAGTATAAATGAGGATTTAACATCTGTTCCAATAGATTGACTATTAATCTGGAACCTAAGACAACACAAGTAGCTATCTGGCAGTCCCACCTTTGATTGGAGGTACACAGGAAAAGGACTTCTTGTATTACTCAGTAGGCAATATTTCATGAATATGGGTTATTATATATGAAACTTGTAAATCAAGGATGCCACACTCCGTCTGCTTTCTAAGTGTGTTTAAAATTGAAAGTGTTCATCATTTTGCAATTAACTTGCCTTGCTCTTGTTTCTGAAGGTAGCAAGAAGTATTTGTGAATGTATGCCGGTGCTTATTGAACAATTGATTCAGAGGCTCTTTCACTGCTATTGGTATTTACAGTATTTATACAACTGTCTTACAGAAAATGACACACAAACAGTAGGTTAAAACAAGGCTTATATATGATAAGGTACAAACAAAGTTTTCAATGAGTATTTTAAACATTTAAATTTGTTCAAGTTAGCTAGGAGCAGTTTTATGAACTTTACTGGTACCAGTTTTTTCTTCAAGTTCTTGTATGGGTTCTATTTTTCATGGTTTTAAGGACTTAAAAATTTAAGGAGAGTATTTAATCCAAGTTTTCTATTGATGAGAAGCTAAGGACCAAAAATTATCTAGTAATTTCTTTGATTCAACTGAATTAAGCTATTCATGGATCTTGGGAAAGGGATAGTTGGGAAAGCAGAACAGGATCATACAGTCTGAGTATTTCCATTTCTCTTGAGATACCCCTTCCTGTCATTAAATAAAAAACAACTTTATTTAAACTTCATGTTGGATGTATATCTACCTGGTTAGACTTTCTGTCCATTTAGTCAAACTTCTAAAGAAGAAAGATGTGTGTTTACTGTGCAAATAATTTGTAGCAGAGATACATGAATCATTCAATATATTTTCCTATGATTTCAGTAGAACTTTTGTGCCAACTCATATGCTATAAATATTAGCTATGCCATACTGAAATTGCTTTTCTTGACACAGTGATTTACTCACAAACTCTAACCCCTCCACATTCAATATAGACTTAAGGCAATGATAAGTGTAATTAACCATTCCTCTGTCACTTGGTTCACTTTTGGGGGTGGCTGGGGAGAGATCTAGGGAACTATGTTCTTTTACTCGATGTCATGAAGAATTCTCCAGTTGTCTCTGTTGAAAAGCTCAATTCTTTTTAACGCAACAGAATTGCAAGTTGTTTAATTGCAATTAATTAATTTTTGAGTGAAAAGAATTATGAAGACCTTGCTCAATTACAAAGGCCATTCTTCAGATTTGGACAAATTTAAATTTTTTAAAAAATGTTTACTCATTTTTGAGAGTGAGACAGAGCATGAGCAGGGAAGGGGCAGAGAGAGAGGGAGACACAGAATCTGAAGCACGGTCCAGGTTCTGAGCTGTCAGCACAGAGACCAATGTGGGGCCTGAACTCACAAGCTGGGAGATTGCCACCTGAGCTGAAGTCAGATGCTTAATCGACTAAGCCACCCAGGTGCCCCTGGACAAACTTTTTAATATCAATAATTTGTGATAATTTCTCCATCAGTTTCCTATTATTGTACTTTCTTTTAATAGTCTGAGACTTTCAAAGTATATACTTGATAGCATAATCAGGACCACAGTTATGAAAAAGGACTACATGGAGATTTCACCCTCACATAGGCCAAACTTGGTTATAGGTCAACCAATTTATTCATGTTAATCTTCTTAACTGTTCAAGTTCCTACTGCAATTGCCTTAACTACATTATTCACTAAGAATTTTAGATGTAGTACTAGTAAAGGAGTAACCACAATGATACAGTATTTGTGGTCCTTTCTTTGACACAAAGGCATTTGGACCTAGGATACAGTATCCTGAGGTTATCAGCATTACTACTACTTGTACTGTTTAATATATATGTAACTCTTTAATATAAAAAAGTGTCCTCATTTACATTTCTCCTTTGACTTTTGAGCTCATCTTAACAAGCTGATTACATAGGTAGGTAGGGAAACATATTTCTCATTACTGACAACCCAGTAGGGAAACAAACCATTTGAGACCAGTCCAAGGCCCTATTTTGAGCAGCCACAGAACACAGATTTCACTCTTGACCTTTGGCTTCCCAGAAGTCTCTATTTTATGCTAAGCTGCCCATACAGTTTAAGTCATCTACTTTATAGTTTGAAGGCCTTTTTCTGATTGTTCTTGCTTCTGCCAGATCTTCAAATCAGTAACACTGTACCCACTTACAAATTCAGCAAGCATGTGACATAATCCTTAACACTTTTGTTTATTTAGTAAAGAAAGGTCAAGTACAGAGAAAAATGTAAGGATAGTATACAGTGTTACAGGCTACCTTCCTCACAGCAGGCTTATTAGTGACCAAATGCACATTCTGAAAAGGCTAGCAAGGCTGCAGATAAAAGCTAAAATTCAGGGATGACTACCCCCACAGATGGCATCTTACTGATAGCTATAGTCACTAACGCAGTCAATTTTATATTCTCAGTGTCTAACAGTTAGTCTAGCATATAGTTATTACTCCTTATTATTTCATCATTAATGATATACACATTCATCATCATACACGGTAAGAGTCATGGAAGTGGTACTGCCAAGAGTTAGTAACTTCACCACCACAAACATTTAGAAGATTTTCAAGATAAATTACCCACAGTAAGAGTCTACATTAAACTTGAATTTAGATCACATTCTTTCATCTTTTTCTCCTTCCATGCATATAATGTATATATGCTTTAATACAATGTATGTATGGATTTGTATCCCAATAATTCTGCTTAACACTTTAAGAAGTTATTTATACAATGATATTGCTACACATATTTTTAGATGTCTAATGGGCAACTAAAAGATTATAAAAATTGACCTCAACATTTCTCCATTAGAGGTCTTGTAGTTTGCCTAGATTTCTTTGCATTTTTAAATGATTATCTGTTTATACATTTAGTTCTTCAACACATTTGGATCATTTCCTTAGAATACATTTCCAACAGAAGAATTTAGAGTAGAACAGTATACCTTTAAGGATGAAAAGTTTTCTCACTATCTGGCTCCATTTAATTTTCCTAAACGGTTTTAAATATACCACTTGCTCTGTGACTTTGTCTTATCTTTTTTCTATTAAATGCGATGGAAGAAAATGTACACCTGAGAAGAGAAGCTAGTGACAACAAGATAAAAGGAGCAAGCCAGATGCCTGAGGTTCAATACTCCCCTTGCATACTTTCAGCTTCTGTAATCTTGCTTGCCTTCTGCGTCCACCAAATGCCTGGATAGCACCGCTGATAAACGCCTCCTCCGGTTTCTTTGGTCTCTCAACCCTCTACCATCCCAGGCACAAACCCATCCAGCTAACTGATCTTTTTTTTTGTACTCTTGAGTTAAAATTTTTGTTTGCTAATCAATGACTAATATTTTCTCACTTGTAATACAGTTTCACTCATGAATTTATTCATTCATTCAACAGTATTTACCCCATGCTTATTCTTTGTCAGATATTGGTTAATGTTAAGAATTTAAAGTTGAAAAGAAAATCCTTACTTTCAAATAGTTTTATGGTCTATTGTGTACAGAAAAGCCAGAGAGGCAAAAAATAATTGCCGGTGTTCATCTTGTTCCCTTTATAGATTGTTATTAAGTAGTTCACATTATCTGACAAAACATAATCCAAGGACCTTATTCTTGAGGCACAGATAAAAAAAAAAAAAAGCAGATAAAGCACATATTGGTAATATGAGCTGAAATGATACAATGAGCACAAAGGTGATGAGGTATAAAGCATAGGAATTTATTGGAATATGTCAAATAAGCCTTTTAGTAAGATGTGAAATGCATACTTCCTGTATACAACTAAAGATACTAATGATTAATAATCTCTTCCCTCTTATTAAACTGCCATGTCTTCTCTCATGACATTAAAATGTCCTCCCTCCATCCCAAACTCCTTCTTTCCAAAACGCTTCACTACTCTCTAAAGAACTACCATTAGCATTCTGTTCATTTTAATCAATCATCACTTTTAGGACAATTGTAATTTGCAAAGCTAGGATAATTACATAACCTATTTAAGTTAGTGGATCTATCTTGGAACCTAGTAGAGCTGACACTTAACATTTGTAGAAGTGTTTTGTAACATACAAAACACCTAGGAATCTGTTGCAGGGAGAACTGGTGAGTCAGCTCTCTTTCAGGAGCATGGCATGGAAAGTGCCAGAAGTGTCTAGCAAGGCACAGTCCCCCAACAACACTTACTGTAAACTATCTTCCCAACTATTTTGGGGATTTTCTCCTTCATTATCTTTGTGTCTCATTAAGGTGATTCCCTCTTCAATTAACATCTTTTTCTGCAGCTGAAGAATTAAAAAATTTCTACCAATACCCAAGATCTATATCTAATTTTGCCAGTATCTGTGTTGATTAATGTGCTGGCCAAATTGATTTCCTATTTGTTTGTTCCCATGGCATTTTGTAACTTCCATTATGCCATCAACATCAGGTAACACTGCTATTTTCTGTTCATTTCCCTTCCTCCCTCTTGGACTATTCCTGACTTGTGCTAGGTGCTTAGGGAACATCTAGTGACTGCTGGTGAGGAGTGTGAATATTTAGTTTTGAAGTTTGGAGTATTGAAAGTTAGGGTGAGGTGCTGCACATTTGGATCTACCTGTAGTACTTAGTGCAGAGATTCTGGGGAAGTCTAGGAAAGAAAATAGAGTAGAATCAACGGTAAGTCTATTTAAGATTTCACCTATAAGCATTTGTAATAATAATATCCTTAGTATGTTCCAATGAAGTCCTTTCATTTCACCTGGAAATTCTGTGGTTTTAACCGGAGCTCCAAAGCTTTTTCTTCTAATTGAAATACTTTATAGGTAGGTCATTTTAGTATTTTAATTCCCTACTGAAGAAAATTTAGGCACCAGGACAAGTCTACAAAGCTGTATCAGAAATTCCTAGAGCCAGATGTATTCCTTAATTTAATATGGCTTAGATTTCTGAAAGGTAGAAGGTTGATGGTCCTCAGTATTACCTAACTCCCCGTAGGGGTTTGGAGCAGCACATGAATTATCTCATACATTAATATTTCCACAATCATTTGAATAGTATTTATTTGTATTACTTATTTTGAATAAACAACTTCTCTCATTTTTCCTCATAAGGTTTGCAGCTTGATGAATCAGGAACTAAAATTTTTGTTTTTTAGAACTTTTGAACTTCACTACCATGTATAGGGGATGGTAAACTTGAACTGTGTTTGAGCTTTTAATATACGCCATTTATATCAAACTATACAGAGCAGCCCCTAATTCCTAAATTCACATATATTAAACTTAGTATTAAAAAATTTCTAACTAGGCATTACATTGATCATATTCTAATCTCTTAAATTGAATGAGTAACTTTTGTCTGTTTAACTAAGTAGTTCCTCTTCTTAAGCTCCTAGAACACTCATATATATTGACCCTATATTGTCCATGATAAGAGCATCAATTTAATACTGAAGCCATGGGGCAAAATTTTTTTGAGCACATTTTATATTAAACTAGGAAGTAACCCTAAAAAAAATCTAAAATTTCTACCCCCTTAACAGTAAAATCATAAAAAAATATCTCTGTTAAAATTCTTCTCTCAAAGGGGAAGACCTAAAATAAAATTTCTATTAAAAAAGTGATATACTATTTATGAAACTATAATATTTAATGAAAACAGTAAAATCTGAGCTTGGAAGAAAAGAGAATAAAAGTCAACTAATTTGTGAAGAAAGTATTAGATAAGTGAATTAAAATCTTCAAATCAAGAAACAAAATAAAAATGAACATAAAACTTCAAATTAGCAAAGGATGTGATCAGGAAAGATAAATTGGATAATTAAACCAACTATTAAATACCACAAGGTTGTTTTTTTTTTAAGTGAATAGCTAAAAAATTCATTTGCAAAAATTTTAAAATTAGAGAATACAAATAAACAAAATAAGCTTTGGAGTGGGAGATAAAAGGTACGGTGAGAGTTGAACTAAGAATCATTACTTTTTCAAGTTTTATAAAAATGTATTGGAAAAGAATGATTTGTAGCAAAATATTAATAAATAAAATTGACTATAGGAAAGAGATAAACTCAGATCCATTTTTAGACAAGGAATTGAGAACGTTAAGAACTATAATTTCTCTTCAAGTGTCAGACATGGTGAATTCTATAAAATACATAAGGAGAAAGTTTTTTACATTGTTTACACCAACCTAAAGAAGGGGTGCCTGGGTGGCTCAGTCAGTTAAGCGTTCAATGTCAGCTCAAGTCATGATCTCATGGTTCGTGAGTTTGAGCCCTGCTTGGAGCTCTGTGCTGACAGCTCAGAGCCTGGAGCCTGCTTCAGATTCTGTGTCTCCCTCTATCTCTGCCCCCACCCTTTGGTCGCTCGCGTGCATGCTCGCTCTCTCTCTCTCTCTCTCTCTCAAAAATAAATATAAAAAAATTTAAACTATCCTAAAGCATTGAAAGGAAAATTTGAATTTTTTTAATGAAGCAGATATATCTTAAATATAAAAACATGATAAAAATAGAAGAAAACTACAGACTTCTACTCAGATCTATTAGTCACAAAAATCTTCATACTAGGAAAAAAAAATCATTCAACATAAGCAAATGAGGTTCAATTTACAAATGCCATTGTGTTTCAGTGTCTTTAAATCAACTTATTAATAGACCCAAAGACACAAAACATAGAATCTTTTCTATTGAGATGAAAACATATTTGCTAATATTCAACTCATCAATATTTAACGTGCATTAACATAAAATGTATCAGTAACTTAATATAGCATGACAAATTGAATAATGGACAAAGTTCCCTTAAACTTAGTAATAAGAAAGTCTAATGTCATGTCATTCAATATTTTGAGAACTCTACTTGCAAGCTCAATTTGAAAGGATGAAACAAAACTAGAGAAGATTTCCACTTCCAACCAAGAACAAATACTAAAGACAAAAGTGGCACTGTGGTCTTGGGTAAGACACACCCTCAGAGTCCTGCCCATGAGTTATATACTTGGCTACTTCCTGCCCCACAACCCCTGCTGGCCATGTCATCTGTGTCTAGCCCACAGAATAGGGCAAAGGTGAAGAGATTTGCCAACAAAGACCCAATCACTTGATTCTGAGTTTTCACCAAGTAAGTTGTTCCTATGGGGCCTGGCTTTATAAAGCTGGCCTGGAGATAGCGACCATTTGTAAGAGTGCAGGGAACTACATGTAGCCTGTAGGAGAGGAAAGCAGCCCCAGTTGAGAGCAGGCAAGCCAATAGACCTGTCACCTACAGCTCCAAGGAGCTGAAAGGTTATTGTTCTGCCAAAGCCATGAGCTTAGACAAGAATTCCAAGGTCCAGAAACACCAACCTTGCAAACACCCTGATTTCTGACTTGTAAGACCCTTACCAGAGGATCCAATTATGCCATGTCAGAACTCCTGAAACTAATCCATGTGTTGTTTTAGGCTGCTAAGTTTGTGGTGACTTGTTACCCAGCTACAGAAATAGACATTTCAAATCACTAGAAAATAGACAATAAAAGAAACAATAGTTTTTAGACATTGGGTAACAAGCAGCACACGGGCATAGGATAACCACAATACGGGAATAAAGAGAATTGTATGATCTGACCTGCTTCCTGCTTGGAGTCAAAGTCAGGCTACAGTGCCAGGAGGAAGAATCTAAAGATGCCTGTGGTGTCATTGGATTAGGGAGGCTGAGATCAGAGTTCAGGAAGACCTCAACAGTTAGATTTTATGGGGTACTATCCTAGAAGAAAATTACTGAATGGAAAAATAGAGGGGCCTAGACACTTGAAGAAGAGTTGTTATTTTTGTAAGCTTATTGTTTTTTGAGAGAGAGAGAGAGAGAGAGAATATCCCAAGCAAGCTCTGTACTGTTAGTGTAGAACCTTATGTGGGGCTCCAACTCATGAACCATGAGCTTCTGACCCAAGCTGAAATCAAGAGTCAGACATTTAACTAACTGAACCACCCAGGCACCATGCAGAAGAGTTCTTTCAAATCTTTGGCTGAATAGTAATACGTTCACAGAAACCTAGGAGTTTCTTTTGGGCTCTACAGTGAAAAGACCTGGTAATACATGGCCATAAGGTAGAATCCTCAGCAGGATATCACACTAGTCACTAGTCAAATTAGACCTAGAATAACAGCTTCTCTGGACCTATCCGCTTTATAGTAAGCCTCAAAGTTATTGTTTTTTTGTTTTTCTTCTTTCTTCTTAAACTGGTCTTTATTAACTGCCTGCCAAAACAAAATCTAAAATGATTTTCAGAATTCCAACACAACCAGCCATCAACCAAGTACAGAACACATTATCGAGTATCCATTCAAATAGTACCAGGCAGACAAGGAAGAAAACATATTCCTTAATTAGGAGAAAATTTAATAGGAACCAACCATGAAGCAACCAAGTCGTTAGCTCTGGAACACAAGCAGAAGTAAAACTGTAACTGTACATATGCTCTGTATGTTTAAGATGGTAGAGGAAAACAGGATCATGGTGAGGAAATGAAAGATATTTGAGAAGACACAAAGGGAATTTCTAAAGATAAAAAGCGGTATCTTAAATTAAAAAATACACTTAGACACTGTAGGGAAAAATAAATCTATAAGCTTCAATAGAAATCGTCCAAAATGAAGCACATAAAGAATCTAGCTCCTGGTTAAAAACCTGTATGTGATTTAGTAAGCCTGACCAGAAGCCATTAAGGCTCTCTGACAGGCCAAGCGGTGGCCAGGAGGTGAGGGGAAGTAGGGGTTGGCGGAAACTGCCTTTCCCACACCAGACTTGGTACACAGCCAGTGCTTTACAGTCTCTGAATAAAGACTCAAGGGCTCAAGCCCATCTGGCTGGACATGCCAGGGAAGATACATTTTAAACTTTTAAAAGGGGAAGAAGAGGTATACACTAGATTTAAAGCTATGGAGGCTGTGTTTGTAACACATCTGTGGTGATACATAAACTGGGCTATGCATAGGCTATGTCTGGGGTAGCTATTTGCATCCAGTCCAAGCAAGCAGAAGCCTAGAAATAGAAGGACAAATTTATCACTATATACCTTAAACTTTGAAAAACATTGAAAATTCTTGGCAAGTAAAGAAATTTCAGGTTAACAAAAGTATTCAACATTAGCTAGCTCAAGACATTTTTCCTTAAAATTTTATGTTTCCATACAGGCTATTAGTTATTCTTGTAAAGTAGTCTATTTTCAGAGTACAGAACTTTGGTTTTCAAAAATTGAGAAATTGTAGTTTTAAAGGAGTGATCTGGAGGCCCACTGGATATGGGATTTACAGCCTTGCTCACATTTTACTTTCAATCAACTGACTTCCTACACGAGCCAAGTCATTTGCACACTATTTCCAATTTTTATTTTGATATGTTGATCTCTAATTTATCTAGTAAATGTTAATAATGTGATGAAGATTATCACATAGAGATCACATGTAAAAATTATATGAAATACAGGGGCGCCTGGGTGGCTCAGTTGGTTAAGTGTCAGACTTCGGCTCAGGTCATGATCTCACGGTTCGTGGCTTCAAGCCCCGCAACGGGATCTGTTCTGACAGCCAGTTCAGAGCCTGGAGCCTGTTTTAGATTCTGTGTCTCCCTCTCGCTCTCTGACCCTCCCCTGGTCACGCGGTCTCTCTCTCTCTCTCTCTCTCTCTCTCTCTCTCTCAGAAATATATATATAGACTATTGCCAGTGATAGAAAATAAAAATCTATGAAGCTGAGAGTGGGCAATTTAATTTGCAACACTCAAGGGCAGGTTGGGGCACCCGGGTGGCTCAGTCGGCTGGGCGTCCGACTTCGGATCAGGTCATGATCTCACGATTCGTGGGCTCGAGCCCCGCGTCAGGCTCTGTGTTGACAGCTAGCTCAGAGCCTGGTGCCTGCTTCAGATTCTGTGTGTCCCTCTCTCTCTGATCTCCCCTGCTTATGCTGTCTGTCTCTCTCTCAGAAATAAATAAAACATTTAAAAAATTCAAGGGTGGGAGTTTTCTTAGACTTACTCCCTAAACAAAGTCTACTAAACCTCTCCAGGGAAAAAAGATAGTGTATGTAGAAGAGCAAAGGCTACCCATTCATTTTTCCCTGAGTGGATATAACGTCTTGGATAGGAACTTATTCTATTCCTTATGCTATTCATGTTCTTGTATATTTTCCAATTTGGAGGATTTACAAAGGTCTCTAATGTATCCTTCTAATTGTTAGTTTTTTCCTTTGTGCATCAGGCACTATTTCATAGTTCACCAAAGTTATTTAAACCAAACTCTTCCATCCCTTTGTCTGGTTGCCTGCAAGGCAAATCTATGTGAGGCAAGCATCACACTTTTCATTATAGTTTGGGTATTCTTTGATGGAGGCAGTAGAGTATCTTCTGGGAATAAATTGTCTACAAGTTCAGTTATTTGATGCTATGAAATGGTGCACAAAGATCACTAAACAGAACAGAGGCAATCAAAGATTTGCTATCTTAAGACACCACTTCATGTATACCCATTCAGCAAGAACAACTTCTAAAAGATCATCTCCCAAAGCTGCCACAATTACATATAACGAGCACAATATGTAAGAAGGACCATTTATGACTGGGAGGACCCCAGCCTTCCCAATTTGTAGAATGTAGCTGTGCAGACTACATTTCTTTTTGTTTTATGAAACCAACAGTACTGTTTATTTATGCATGGAGTAAAAATAAGAACACGTATGTGGATAAAGGTGCCCACTGCATCATTACTACGGTCTTTTGTTGAAAAAAGTTGGAAATCCTCTCGAGATGATTCCATAATGATCTTACCTCAATATAATGCAACGTTATGCAAACTTCAAAACATGGAGGTATCATGAAATATTAAAGGAGCAAAAGCAAATACAATGGTACTGATCATAACTTATTTTAAAAAATTAGGCATTTCTGTGCTTCAGATTCTGCATCTCCCTCTCTCTCTCTGACCCTGCCCTGCTCACACTATCTCTCTCAGAAATAAATAAAAACATTTAAAAAAATTAGACATTTCTGGGACTCAAACTTCTGCTTTGCTTTATTTTAGGAGATCACCTTCAATATGCCTGGCTTCTCCAAGAATTGGGGTATTAATCAAAAGCTTACTATGAAGAAAAGTGTCTTATGAAATGGACACAGATCAGACAATATATTTTGTCTTCAGCACCCTGCTATAATTTATCGCTTTGAAAAGACACTGCTGAAGGTCTGCCCTGGGAATGAAATACACTCCATTTATTTTCCAAATGTGAGCAGCTGTAAACCTGGATGGCTATGCAGACTGAGGAGGACCTAAGAGTATCACTGTTACCCTAATACCAGTTTAAATGGGCCCAATGTCAAGAATAGTTTACAGAAAGAAATCTCTTGAGTGTTATTACTGAACATGAAAATCTAAATTGACATTCAGATAAATTCAGGTTGAAGTATATAGTTTAAAGAATGCTTTTTCATAAGCAATCTCCACAGGCATTCATTAAAAAGCCAACTCTACTGCATTTGTTATTAATTCCATGGGAGAATTTAGTTTACATCCTCCTATCAACTGAACCAAACGCTCAGGTTTAACCAAGTTGCATAGGTGGAGATAGGTCTGTGCCAGGAAGCAGTTTTTAATTAATCCAGCTCATTCCATTGGTCATTCTTGTGTTCAAGCTCGGCCAGCTTAGTAATTGTTTCTCTGTGATATTCTCTCTGTTCTTGCGAACGAATGATGACAAGAATACCTTTATTCTTCAACATGTATTCTCACTGCTGAGTTTGTGATTTACATTTCAAACTTCATTCTCTGACTTTTCTCAAGTATTACCTACTCCCTAGAAGAGAGATTTTCTTCTTCCTGCTGGGCCAGTAGCTCATAAAAATCTCTATGAGGGGAAAACTGCAAACAACCTGAGGGTCTGGCCTTATCAACTTCCACAACTTTGATCAGTTTCTCTTTTGACCTCCAGAGCAGGACTTCAAGAACTGCCACAGGCTCACATGCATTGCACAGAAGAATCCAGATCGGACTTTTCAGCGGAAAAATAAGGGACTTAGCCTCTTAGCTGCTTATTACAGAAGCACAGATGCCTCTCTGAAAGCTTAACAGAAGGTGGGAAACTTTATTTAAAAGCTTCATCTGTGCAGAAAGAAAAGAATGAAAGCATATCCCTTCAGTTTATTAGATTTGTTTATTAAACTAAGCAGAGTGTCCAAGGATGGAGGTAGAAGTCTTTTGTGTTTATTTTTCAGAGAGACCCAGCTTGAGCGGGGGAGGGGAAGAGAGAGGGACAGAGGATGGGAAACTGGCTCCGTGCTGACAGCAGAGAGCCAGATGTGGATCTGGACCCATGAACCAGGAGATCATGACCTGAGCTGAGGTTGGACACTTAATGGGCTGTGCTACCCAAGCGCCCTGAGTTAACAATTTTAGTAGGAGGTTGCCTTTTAATTTACCTGTTTCTTTTAAGTAATTCATTAAGTGAAAGATCAGAGATTTAGGACTATGGTGTCCACTTATTAGGTCTAAATTATTTACAGCGTGTATTTTTATTTATGTTTTAATTGAATAAATTCAAATTTTCTGGTCATTTAATTGTATCTACACAATATATACCTCAATAATTCAACTATAATCAAAAAGCATGTGTTTAAACACATTTTCTCAATGTTCAGTTGAAAACCAATTAAATGTCTCCTAACTAAAATATATAGTAAATATTTGCCTTTGATGGAAAATGGTATACAGTTTATATGCAGTAAGCTTTTTTTTTTTCTTTTTAAAAGGTTTTATTTTTGAAAGAGCACAAGTGGGGGAGGGGCAGAGAGTGATGGGGACAGAGATTCTGAAGCATGCTCTGCTCTGACAGCAGTGAGCCTGAAGTGGGGCTCAAACTCATGAGCCGCGAGTTCATGACCTGAGTCCAAGTCAAACACTCAACTGACTGAGCCACCCAGGTACCCAATTTTTAGTGCAAGCACTTGTAGCAGTCTATCCTTATCAACTTTTCTACTGGGTTTGAAGTTTCAAGAATGATATATGTAGAATAAGTAACTAGGGGAGGAGGAGGACATGTCCTAGCCAAATGGATCAGGGAAACTAATTCTAGCTATAAATAAAACAAAAGATGTCTCAAGTGAGTCATCTCACCTTTTAACCAGATATGAGAGCTCTAGAGCGATAGCACACTGTCTACTTATTCCATGTATTGTATTGAACATCTATGGCAGACCGAGTAAGGTATCAAGATTTAACAATACAATACTTCTTTCCCTATGAAGCTTGTAGTCTAATGGGTCTAGAAATTAAGCTACCTATTAATCATGAAAATAGACTATTACTTGCAATGCAATAGAAGTAGGTACTGTTTGTCATAGGATTTAAGTGAATGGTCACCAGTTGCTTCAGGTAGGTTATGAAATATCCCCATCTCCATCCTCCATGATGTTTGTTTTTGCATAATGAATACACAGGTTTCCATGTGAATGGAGAACATGGAGCCTTTCGCAAACAGGATACAGTTTATGCAAAAGCAGGGAGGCCAGAATGGCCACAGGTGTTGTGGGAGCCTAATGTTCAAGAGGCCAGAGTGTGGAGTCTGCTTATAAGTATGACAAGAGGTGAGGCTCTCCCCACAGTGCTTAATGTTCAGATGGTCTTCTAAACCATGTGAAGGAAATTCAGTGCATCCTGTAGGAGAATTTGCACATTTGGAGAATGACATGATCAGCTCTTCTCTGTGGAAGACTGGAAAAAGAGGATTCTAACAGACAATACACTCAGCCTAGCACTGGCAGAGGACAGTATGCTCAGTGTGGGGCAATTATAAAGCTTAGAGCATTAACCAGTTACTATGAGCAAAAGGAGGAAGGGAATGAAAGGTCTTAAGAACTTGGACCAACAAAGTCATCCGAAGTGGGTGACTTTAGGAGGAGCAGTGACCTGTCTTAACAGAGCTATCCTTGAAGACCTCACCAGAAGGGAACCAGGGACTTAAATGCCCAAACCTCATTTTATTCTCATTGCCATCTCTTGTTGAGGCTTCCCACCTGCCAAACCCAATCTGAAGCCAGAGTCAGAGAGCCAGAAAGAGGCAGCTGGTCAGTCAATCTTGAAGGATAAACCAAATGTGCCTAGCAGTGTAGTGATTCTAGTTTAATAAGACTTGAGAATAGAGAGAATGGTGGCATTTTAAATAAATAAATAAGCATAACCACTAGGATGTGGTCTAATTATATCAATGAATCATAAATCATTGTCAAATACAATTTCATGATTTCTAGCTTGGGTCACTGAGGAGAAGCAAATGGTGTTGCTGATATGACACTGTGAATCTTGCTCCTTCTACAAATCTGAACCATTTCACTACCAATTCTAGACCATTCTTCTCCTGTCCTCTCGTATAGGGTCATCCTCTTTTGAAGTTCTTATTAGTAACTAAATCATAGCCCTTCTTACCTTGTCATCTACTAACACAACCCCATCATTTCTGTGCATCACTGAGCAGAAGTCTAGCCTGCAATTCATTGCCCACTCCTAGCTGATTGCAAAATCCATATGCAGTAGACCCGTCAATGACTAGATCTATTTTCAGGTAGTCAGTCTCTGGATAACACCTGAATCTTGTTATCTCCCAGCACCTCTATACTTAAATATTTTCTTTCTTAATTATACATTCTTAATTGCATCTAAAAAATATTGCTTATCAGTGCTAACTATGACAAGCTTTTGTTCTTCAAGCCATCTCCTTTGATATATTTTGTATATATTGTCTAAGTACGTTAGAGAGGAGAGAAAATCTTAACTAGCACACACAGCACGCAGGCTGATGTAGGACTCTGTTCTGTGCAAAGATACACAAGTAACTCGGAGCAAAGGGCATTTATACCACCTATCAAAGTTAGGCTTCACTAAGAATGTAAATGCAATACATAACTTAAATACTTGAAGATTACAAGTTTGCTAGTTCCACAAAAGGCAGAAGGGAATTCTATAAAGAGAAGATTATGCTCAACCATATGAAGGTATAAAATACTATGCTTGTTAGAAATTCCAAGTAGTTCCTTGCTACATAGAATGATGAAGGGATGGCAAAATCCCAAGGGAGAAATAGTGAGAGCAATTTATATGAAGTAACTATTATTTTTATTAAAAGGGCTACTAGAATGATAGACTAGAAAAAATAATTTTCACCATCAGTGAATCAATTTAGTAAAAACAGATCTAATAAGATTTATAACATCCACACATTAATGTATAGACTGGCATATAAATAGGCATATATATATGAACATGACCTACGTATTGTATGACACAGCTTGACTTGCTATAATAAAATACCATCATAAGCTGGATTGTTTAAAAATAGATATTCATCAGGGCACGGTGTCTCAGTGGGTTAAGCACGGGACTCTTGATTTTGGCTCAGATCATGTTCTCAGGGTTCAGTTGGTAGGGTTGAGCCCAATGTGAGCTGAGAGCACAGAGCCTGTTTAGGATTCTCTCTCTCTCTCTCTCTTTGTCCCTCCCATACTCATGCTCAACCTAGCCCTTTCCCTCTCTAATAAACATTTAAAAAATTGTAAAAGTAGAAATTTATTAAGAGTTTCAAGCTGAAGAACCCGAGAACACCTGTGCAGACACAGGCCAGCTTTCTGGTGTCTCCCCTTACATGGACACTTACGTGATCAGGACCCACCTCGTGACCCCATTTAACTTTAAATTTATATATATATACATACACACACACACACTTTAATGTTTTTAGATTTATTTTCAAGAGAGAGAGTGAGCGAGTGAGCAGGGGAGAGGCAAAGAGAGAGGAAGACAGAATATGGAGCAGATTCTAAGCTCTAAGTACTTAGCACAGAGCCCAACATGGGGCTAGAAGTCATGAACCACAAGATCATGACCTGAGCTGAAGTTGTATGCTTAACCTACTGAGATACCCAGGGTTCCCAAACCTTAGGTACTTCTTTAAACCACAGTGGAGGTTAGGGCTTCTACATGACAATTTTGGAGGGACACATTCATTCCACAGTGTTCCACCTGGAACCCAAAATTCATGCCCTTCCTTCATTCATGTACAGTACCTTTAATACATTCCAGTAGCCTCCAAAGTCTTAACTTATTCCAGCATCAACTCTTAAGTCTAAGGGCTCAAGTCTCATGTATATATCACTAAATCATATATGGGTGAGATCCCAGGTAGGATTATTCAACCTGAGGCCAAATTCCCCTTCAGCTTTGAACCTGTGACATCATACAAGTTACGTGCTTCCAAAAGTCATTGGTGCAATAAGCCTGGGATAGGTATTCCTATACCAAAGGGAAGAAGTGGAAGGTAAAAAGGGGTGACTAATCTCAACCAAGTCAAAAACCTAGTGAGGCAAATTCAATTAGATCTTATGTTTCATGTCCTCTCTTCCAGGCCTTATCACCCCTGTGGCTCTGTGGGGCAGCACCGCCCTCACAACAGTGGACCATAGGCTTGCCTCTAAGGCACAAGGGAGTGACATCAGGGTCCCCAAAACCCAAGAGGCCCCCACACTCTTTGAAATGAAGGGGAACCATGCCTTCCCCCCGCCCCTAGATGTGCAGTCAGAGTGGGAGTCCTATGATCTCTGAGACACCTTTAGGGGTGTTCTTCCTTTCACTTGAAGGATAAAACATGTTTTTTTTTTTTTAATTTTAATTTTAATTTTTTAATTTTTTTTTTTTTTTTTACAAATAGTTTATTTTCAAATTGGGATAAAACATGTTTGAAGCTGAATAGCTCTAGGGTCCCATCCTGTAGTATCAAAAAAACAAAAACAAAACAAAACCCAACAGCCTTCATTTCATCCTATCTCTGGCCTCTTCAGTTCAAAACTGGCTGCATTTCTCCTGACAGAATTACATCTCTATTCCTGACTTCTGTTGAGAGAGATCATCAGATTAGCGGTTTGTATCCATACTGGTCTCTTTACAAGTGTTGGCTCAGCCACACTCTTAGGGTTCTTTTCAGAAGCAGCTTTCTCGGTTTTTATCTTCTAGATAGGCTGTGGATCTTCCAACTCTTCAGGTTCTGGTTCCTTTGCTTCACAATTCCTTCAAATTAATGAGCTCCTCTTGCATTTTACTGTTAAGAAAACCAAGCTATTTCACTTTTCTGCACAGAAACTTCCTCAGTGAAACATCCAAATTTATTGCTTCCAAGTTCCAGTTCCCAGAAAACACGAAGCCAAGTTCCATGCCACTTTACACCAAGGATTGTCCTTCCTCTCGTTTCCAGTAAGTTGCTCATTTCTATCTGCGGCCTCGATACAAGGACCTTTAAAGTCCTTATTCCCTCCAACATCCTCTGCATAACGATGCATGTGCTCTCTAAGACAAAATCTTTCCCTTCAGCTCTATTTTCTTTCTGAACCTAATCAGAATCATCCTTAATATCTGTATTTCTATCAACAGGCTCTTGCCACTAATTTAAGCTTTACAAGTACCTCAGAACTCATCCTATCTCTTATTACCCAGTTCTTTTTCTCCCTTTTTTATGGTTTATTTTTGGAAGAGACAGAAAGAGATAGAGATCAGGGGAGGAAGAGAAAGATCCAGGATACAAAGCAGACTCCAGGCTTTAAGCTGTCAGCACAGAGCACAACTTCAGGCTTGAACTTACCAACAGTGACAACATGACCTGAGGTGAAGTCAGACACTGAATTGACTGAGCCACTCAGGTGCCCCATCTCATTATTCTATTCTAAAGCTGCTTATCGTGGTTAGGAATTCATTATAGCAGTACCCTATTTCTCACTACCAAAATCTAGATTAACTCAGATTGGACGGCCTTAATGAAATTCTTTAGGTTGACCGGTTTAACAACAGACACTTATTTTTTCAGAATTCTACAGGCAGGAAAGTCTAGCTAAGACCTAGCTTCTGTCACGATTTGGTTCAGGGTCAGGACTCTCTTACTGGCCTCTACAAAGCCACTTGGTCATCACAAGGCTTTCTCTGAAAATGTGCAGAGACAATGAGCTATCTGGTATCTCTTTTATATCAACACTAATCCTATGGGATCAGGGCTTCACGCTAGTGATTCCATTTATCTTTCTTTCCCAACTCTAAATACAGCTACACTGGAGGTTACGGCTTTAATGGGACCGTTAGGGTTACAACCATCCATCCATAACATGTAGCCAAATCGCAACTATTGAATTCATGAAGCCAGTGATTCTACACGAATGATCAGCTACTCAATTGGATACATTGGCCAAATGCTAAGCCTTACTTTTTTTAGGTTCAATTCTCACTAGAATGTGTATTTATGATCTAAATATATAGAGTTTATTTTGAAAATTACTGGCATCCCTCTTTCCACAGTTGAGTTCTGAATGTTTTTCTTTCGTCAAAAATTTCCCGTAACAGATGTCCATAACAGATTGTGTAAAATGAGACCACTGATGGATGGACATTGAGCAGAGGGCTGTGGCTCCTCCTCAAGTATTTGCTAGACCAGACCAGCAGCTGAATAATTCCATGCACAAGTGGAAACATCTGACATGCGGCACAAATCTAATAGCCTCAGAATGTGTAACACATGGCCTCACGAAGTTCCCTGAAATACCAGAATAGTTTTCCTTATGTCTCTGTGGGACAATGTTAACACCAAAGCAGCCTAATAGCATCACCACTGCCTTCCATTCATGTCACGAATTTAACTCCGAAATGTTGTGTGCCATTCACCTCATATTTATTGTAAACTCACAACGCTTCCTTGAAACGAATGGAGGATTCTGTGTTGTCTGTTGTAGTCTGGTCATTCTGACTTGCAAGCCAAGTGCAGCATTTTAATGTCAAATGTAGAGCTCTGATGGGAGCTCGGCACAGCATCACAGCTCTCCAATCTATCCAGATGGAGCTGGTTTCACCCAGTATGTCATTTTGGTATTAAATGAACAGCTTCACCATTAAGCGCCAAAGGAAAATGTACTTGTTTTTATTCCTTTGTGAATGAATTAAGGCTCATATTCAAGCATTGAAGTCTGCAGAGAAAAACTATGGAGGTTTCAGGATCAAGATACCCACATTTGGAGAAGATCTTTTCTATTATTCGATCAGGTTTGACTTTTTTTTCCTTTTTATCTATCTCCTGGAAAAACTTTCCTGAAATGGACCATCAGCATCAATGTTTCCATTAATCAAATTAGAATAACGAACAATTTGTCCCTCCTCTGGGGGGGACATCTCCCATATTCACTTCTGTCCCCTGATGCCTCTTGGCAGAGGGAGGGTGTGAATCCCGGAATTCAGAAGTATGGGTTTGTGATTAATGATCATATAGGAAGTACTTGTAATTGCTGCTAATGAGCCCTTCATCCCTCTTTCTACGCACCTTAATCACAACACTATCATTTTGTCTTTACACTCAAATCCACTGTTAAATAAAGCTCCTCAGGGCAGGAATGGGTCTTACCAGCTCTTCATTCCTAGGACATAGGACATTGATTAGCACAAAGTGAACAGTGGAATTATTCAATTTCAAGTAGTATTGGGGAGCACTTCAGAGCACATCCTCCAAGTTAAACCGATGGGGTTCTTTAACCTGAGGCATGGCTCTGACATTGGAAACCTGGGTGATCCTAGGCACATGTAGCCAACACCTATTATTTTCATTCCTACTCTTGTTCCCCCTCTCCTCTATTAAAGAATCCTGAGTTTTTTTCACTTTTTTCTCACCAAAGGGGATATAGATTGGGTGGTCAGACCTGACCTGCAGTCAGATGGATAGTCATGGGAGCCAGACAACTAATGTGGCTCAAAGACAGACACTTCACCCACATCAAGCCTTTGTGGGGGAAGCCCAGGGTTGAGGTTCCTCAAAAAAGAAAGAAAGAAAGAGAGAGAGAGAGAGAGAGAGAGAGAGAAAAGAACGAAAGAACGAAAGAACGAAAGAACGAAAGAACGAAAGAACGAAAGAACGAAAGAAAAAGAAAAGAAAGGAAGGAAGGAAGGAAGGAAGGAAGGAAGGAAGGAAGGACCATACAATCTAGTAATTCCACTTCTGGATATTTGCCCAAAGAAAATAAAACCACTACTTTAAGAAGATGGGTATCACCCCTATGTTTACAGCAACATTAATAGCCAATATATGGATGCAACTCAAATGCCCACTGTTCAACCAGTGGATAAAGTAGACAGTGTGTGTAAAGTGCAGTATTGCTCAACTAGCCATAAAAAGAAATCTTGACATTCATGACAATACGGGTGGAGTTAGAAAGTATTGCACTAAATGAAGTTAAAGTCAAACACCATAGGATTTCATTTATGTCCAGAATCTGAAATCTGAAATCAATGAACAAACCAAAACAGACTTTGGACAACTACTGATTGCAGAAGTGAGGTGGATAGGCAAAACAGGTGAAGGGGATTAAGAGCTACAAACACCCAGTTATAAAATAATTAAGACACCAGGAAGACAAGTACAGCATAAGGAAGACAGTCAAGAATACTGTAGTCACTTTGGTGTTGTGGCAGATGTTTACTACACTTCTTGTGGGGAGCACTGTGTAAGCTCTGGAGTTATGACGTCACTATGTTGTACACCTGAAACTATCATCGCATCGTGTGTCAATTATACTTCACTAAAAAACTAAACAAAAAACAAAATTGGGGAGTCTCTTGTCAAATAAAAATTTGAAAAATTTAGTTACAAGTTTGAGGTCCTTTATTCCAAGGCAACAATCCAGGGATAAGGGATCTGGCAGAGAAGAGGGAATATAGTGCCTCCCCAGTGGTGTTAGAAGGCAATGATTGGCTAGGAGGTCCAGATTTCCTTGGAAGCCTAGCAGGTTTTATTTTCTAAGGTTAGGCAAGCTAGCTAAACCAGAGAGAGAGGTTTGTGATTGGGAGGTCTTAGGATTCCTTAACAAAGGTTTCCCCGAAGTGCATGCTGACTTAGGTTTTGATTTGTGACCAAGGAGTGGCTGCTAGGGAAGCCTCCATTTTGCAGGTTCCCATATAGGAATTCACGGTCACTCACTTTACTAGGGGTTAGCCAATGAGATGAGGTAGAAGAGGGATGTAGTGCTCTTCTCAGAAAAAATAATACGAAGGAAAACGGGTCCTGATATAATCAAGTGAACACCAATACAGACTTTGCCTTGGTTCTGCCCTCTGGAATTTTTAGCTATGCAGATCACTAAATCCCCTGGAAATAAATATTCAAAGCATTTTGATGAGTTCTCTGATATTAGTGATTGAAAGTTTCCTAATTCATCAAGTTATTTAAACTATTTAATATGCACTGTCTACATGTAAAAGAAAAATAGAGAACTTATCATTGGATTGAGAGGTTTTAATATAAAATTATACATTATATATGAAGATCCAAATAGCAGCCAATTCTTTTAGAGCTCAGTGTTGCAGGTACTGCTTTAAACGCCTTACTTATATTAACTCCTTCATCCCTGTAACAAGTCTTTGAGTTAGGGATTTTGCAGATGAAGATGTTAAGTCGCAGAAGATTCAAAGCACTGGTTTAGAGCTACGGAGATGTACAGTGAGGACTGAGGCCTGCTGAGTCTGGCTCTAGGGTTGATGTTCTTCATCACTGTGCCGCTCTGTCCCCCAGCAGTGCTTTCCACGTCCTCCCTGTGTTCTCCAAAGCTTGTCACAAAGCAGGGACTCTGCTGGCTTATTATTTTAGCGCCCATTATTTGTAGGTCTTCATTATTTAAATTGGTTTCTACAGCAACTGTTGCATCTTCCTACAGCTGATGTTACTTTGAAGCAATTGTTCTCAGGTTGGAGTCGCTTCCAAATCACCTGCAGGTGTTTAAGCTCCCGCTGCTGGACCCACCCCGAGCCTCGATTCCGATTCCCTCACATTGGAGGGGTAAATCGTTACCATTTCCGAAGAGTTTCGGGTGATGCCAATGCAACTGACCCCACCTCCCCTCTTTGAAAACCACTGTTACAAAGTTAATGTCAACATCCTGTGGCCACTCCCTTTCATTAGTCGTTATCTTTCCTCCTCCCTTACCCCCAAAGTTTGCAAATGAAGAGACTCAAAAAGGATAAATATATCGAATGGCAGCAAATTCACCCCATTCTGTTAGGCAATTACTTGATAGCACCTGATCAGCTCTGACCTCCCTGTGCTCTCTAGAAATTCAATGCTTTGAAATAATGGACATCCCAAAGTTCTTTAGGAAGGTACCATCCACAGTTGATGGAGTGTGTAGAATAATGTTATTTTGTTTTTCCAATTACATGTAAAGTAGAATTTTTAATTATTAGGAGGAGGTGGGGGGAAGAGACCAAAATTGGCTTCCTCACCAACCCCAGACATAAAACTCCTTCAGTGGAAATTTAGGCTTTTATTTCTCAATTATGGGTATTACTAATGGCACAATGGCTTAAAGTCATACAAAGATATAAATGACTAAACCTGTTAAGACCAGACTTTAAAATGCTGTGACTAAAAAAGTCTACTCATATAAATAACCCCCAATTCCTGTTGCAGCTCCCATTTCCCCAACTCTCCTTGCCAAATTTTCCAGGGATTTATGAGACTTCCCCAAATGGAAAGCATCATACATTCTACAACATTGCACCTTCTGTGAACTTTCATGTCTCAGACTTCATTATCCCCCAACTCTCCCCCAAATTCCACTTCTTATGATCAAAACACATGGGGAAAATGAAAGGAGTCCATGTTAAAGAAGAGAAGTTTGCCTCCCATTGGGGTACTTAGCTTGCTCAGTCAGTTGAGCATCTGACTTTGGCTCAGGTCATGATATTGGGGTCCAGGAGTTCGAGCCCCACACGGCACTCGCTGCTGTCAATGCAGAGCTTGCTTTGGATACTCTCCCCCTCTCTCTGCCCCTCCCCTGCTCATTCCCTTTCAAAAATAAACGTTAGAAAAGAAAAAGTTTGCCTCTCCTTAAACACTAACTCTTATCACCTGAGCATTAAAACACACACACACACACACACACACACACACACACACACACACCCACCCACCCAATTCTGGTCTCAAGAGATTTCTCATGAAAATAATATCTTCTGTCCTAAAAGCTCTTTATCTTACACAGGGATTCTCAATGCAAGTAGAGGAAATGAAGACTCATCAGTCCAAGGAGCTTGTTTAAAGCTTTGGAAGTTGTGCCCACCCTCTGCTTACATACAGAAAAAGAGCGGTTTCTGTTTAGAGTGTTATAGCCATCAGGAGTGCAAGGGTGAAAAACAAAAAAACAAAACAAAACAAAAACCCACATGGAGTCTCTCTCCAGCACAGTACTTCTGAAGGCAAGAAAAACAGACTACAGAGTACATTCATGTGAAGAGCTTTCAAAAAACATCAATGCCCTGAGAACAAGACAAAACCATTACAAATATCTGGAGTGGGAATAGGTATAAGATTTTGTTGTCTGACTTCTTATAACCTGTTAGCTCCTATATTACTCATATCTGGCGGTCATAAAAAGTGTAGTAAACTAGATAGTTTAAATGAAAACAAAATGTGCTTCTTACGGTTCTGGAAGTTCAGAAGTACAAGATAAAGATGCAGGCAAAGGAGGCACTTCTTTTGAGGCCTCTGTCTTGGCTTCTAGGTGGTTGCCATCTTGCTTTGTACACACGTGACCTAATCACATACCCAAGCTCTAGGGGAGAAAAACCAGATGTGCTCTGTTGTCTCATTATATAAGGGCATCAATTCCCAGTAAGAAAGCCCTGACATCATGACCTCACATGACGCTAATTACCTCTCCAAAGCCCTAGATCCAAATGACATCACATTGGGAGGTAGAGCTTCAACAAGCAAATTTTGGAGGAAACGATGAGGTCGCTACAGCTTCCCAGGTGATTCTAATATACTGTCAGACTACAGTGATTCTTCTACAAACTGCAAACCAACTACTGAATTGTTTTGTGTTTTTAACTTTTCCTTGGTCCCTGAAAGTATGCAATACAAAGATTTGACTAAGGAAGGTACTCCATAAATATTTATTGAATTCTTAAGTTGTGCCATATAAGGCAGAGGGCTCACAATAATACTCTTGGCATACCATTATAACATTATGGGAAGCACTGCTTTCAAATTCAGAGTTTCTCTCTACATTTGCTACTTAATTTCCAAAAGGAAAATTTTCCATTATTATGACTGACGAAGTCATCAAACTTGAAGAAGGCAAATTTAATTCGTGTTTACAAAAATCTAAGTTACCTACATATCAACAGTTACCTGATATATAGATTAAAATAAATTTCAAAACTAAGCTTTTATTTTCAAAGGGTCCAAGAAATATCACACACATAACATTTAGACCACAGGTGTTATATCACAAGATGGGTAAAGACAGTATCCATTTAATTGTTTCTCAAATAAGCATTGTTTTCCTAGGTATACAGAGTTGGCTTTTAGTATATCAGAGACTTTCTTGAACTTTCTCTCAATATCACATATTGAGTGATGTTGGATTTAAATCATGTCCACTAACTCAGGATGGGTTAGCAGGTCTTTCAGTCTTATATGGGAGTCCATAGGTGCTTATTATCCTTTCCTGATTCCAGTAATGTTATCATGAGCAAGGGACACAAAGATTCAGGTGCTTTATGGACCGAATTTTTTGGTTCCTGGATTTTTTTTTTTTTTTTTTTTGGTTCCTGGATTTAAACATTTTCTGAAAGATATTACTTTCTTCCAATTAGCAAAAATAAAAATAGGAAACTATTAAAAACAGCAGATATGAACTTAAGTCTTATTTTTAGCTTTCCCCAAATTAATATATTGTTTTAATAAACTCTTCCTACTACTGAATATCACTATATAGAATCATCTGCCAGTGTTCACACGTTCAAGAGAATGTATTAACATTTATTACAGCAAATGTCCTCATTAATATTTTATAGAATGGCTGGCACAGAAAGTGGCATTAAATCTCGGAGAGGCTGCTGTCTTGTTTATTTTATGCCTTTCCTTGAATTTTGTAGTAGGAGTAGAGAACCAAAATGTGTAGGTTATTCCACTGAAATTTTAGACAAATTTAGAGCACAGTCACTATTTTTAACTTACTCATTATTTGTGCTCTTCCCCATTCTAAATATAGAATGTTAATCAGTAAAGAGATAATATCTGGGTTACAACAAAAATAGATAAATAACTATGAACCTTTTAAAAGAACCATCGAACATGGCTCTTCCCTAGTTAGACACTGTGAGGCAATATGGAAGTTTGGTGGAATTTCTCCCTCTTGCATGTCTTTACTATAGAGCAGCATGTTTTTAAAATATTTTATTTATTTATTTTTGAGTAAATGGAAGGGAGAGAGAGTGAGCAGAGGAGTGGCAAAGAGAGAGGGAGAAAGAGAATCCCAAGCAGTCTCCACACTGTAGAAACAGAGACAAATGCAGGGCTTGAACTCACTATCTGTGAGACGGTGACCTGAGCAGAAAGCAAGAGTTGGACACTTAACTGACTGAACCACCCAGGCACCCGTAGGGCGGTACTTTTTAACAGAATATTCTATGGTGATACAAATGTCCCATACCTGCTGCACCATGTAGTACAGGAGCCATAAGGCACATGTACCTTCCAGCACTTGAAATGTGCCTACCAAGGACCAGGAACTAAACTTTAAGTTTTATTTAAATTGACATTTAAATAGTCATAAGAGGCTCATGGCCACTGGACAGAATGGTCATAGAAGTTACAGAGATTATAAACCTTAAAACTCATTTCTTCTGTATCATTTTGCAATTGAATGTGGCCATGTCTCACAGTTATGACTGATGAGACTGTGTCACAGAGTGTAGTGCTGGCAGCAGAACCACTTGATATATAATAAGAATATGGTGCTTATCTTGGTGATGATGAAGATG
The DNA here is from genome assembly GCF_003009895.1 of Hyaena hyaena. Lineage (NCBI taxonomy): Eukaryota > Metazoa > Chordata > Mammalia > Carnivora > Hyaenidae > Hyaena > Hyaena hyaena. The sequence continues at coordinate 886,103 of NW_024081393.1, forward strand.
ATGATGATGGCTACACAGTTATTGGAAAGGCTGAGTGTCCTAATGTCAGTTAAGAATGTCTTCTGTAGTAAGAAACAGCTTTCAGGAAATCCAAGAAGGATGAAATTATTATCAGTGGAATAGATAAATCTGCCCAGACCCACTGAAAAAAAGGATAATTCCTTATGAATCCCAAATAGAATTCAAATAAAGAAGAAATCAGTCTACCATTTCCAGGATCCTTTTCAATGACAAGTTTCTATTCCTTTTTATGCCTTGCTCACTATTGTGTTGTTGCAATTATTATCATTATTATTTGTCTCTGCTATTGTCTTTCTCTCTGAAACACTACCTTAATACACTGTCACTAGCAACATTTCAACAAGAAGTAAGGAATAATTTCCCAAGTTACTCTACTTTTAGGATTATATCTCTTGGGGCACCTGGGTGTCTCACTTGGTTAAGCGGCCTACTTCAGCTCAGGTCATGATCTTGCAGCTCGTGTGTTCAAGCCCAGTGTGAGGCTCTGTGCTGACAGCTCAGAGCCTGGAGCCTGCTTCAGATTCTGTGTCTCCCTCTGTCTTTGCCCCTCCCCTGCTCTTTCTCTGTCTCTTTGTCTTTCAAAAATAAATAAATGTTAAAAAATTTAAAAAAAAAGGATTATGCCTCTCAAAGCAATAAATTCAATATTAGAAAAGTTGAATGTTCACTTACTGGGCAAACATCCATTCTTTGAGTCTGTCCTGAGAAATAAGACTTAAATTCTTTAAATAATGTTACAAGTCCATTAAAATCTTCTGAATAGGCAATACGTATGGACACTCAATGAGAGAATGAATAATAGAGGATTTATTATTCTTCTGATTAGAAATGTTTGATGGTTTCCTTTTGTCTAAAAAGAAGAATCCCAAATTTCAGAACATAGTCATCATCATTTCCCTGAAGTATCTATGACATTCACTTCCTCCTTTCATGTACGGCATGTTCTATCCCCTCCTAACTCTTCACCATTAAAGGAAAATGCTCCTTGTTCCCATGCTTCCCGGCCTTGCACTTCCTTTAGCTTGATTCTTCTTCTGTCCTCTGTACGGCAAACTACTTGACCTTAAGTTTCAACCTGAAGCGGCACTTCCCTTTCCCCTAACAAAGACAGTCTCCATCATGTTCAGTTCAGTTATTTTTATTACGTTCAGTTATTTTTCCCTTCTCTATCTTTATTATTATTTTTTAAAATTATTTCTAGGAGACAGAGAGAGACAGTGTGAGCAGGGGAGGGTCAGAGAGAGAGGGAGTCACAGACTGAAACAGGCTCCAGGCTCTGAGCCGGCAGTCAGCACAGAGCCCAATGCGGGGCTCAAACCCACGAACCACGAGATCATGACCTAAGCGAAAGTCGGATGCTCAACCGACTAAGCCACCCAGGCGTCCCTCCCTTCTCTATCTTTAGAATCTATATTCTAAGACAGTGTGGAAGGTTTTGCTGATCTCTGTATCCATCATATAATGTCTGCTAGGTGATAAGTGTTCAAGAAATATTTAACAAATTAGTTTATCAATTAGTTCAGGCCAAGTTAGGGTGTACTACACACACACACACCCTTCGGTATGCATTCATTCTGGGCAACCAAAGTTAATTTCTAGCTCAAGTTATATGTCAGCCACAGGTTGGTTGTGGTTCCGCTATCCATTATCTTCAGTCTAGGTCTCAGCCTGAAGGAAGAGGCCCTGAGACATTGCCGGTGTTGAGAGAGAGCCAGGGGAGAGGCAGAAGAGCTGTGCCTTGGTTCTTAACCCTTCTTCTCAAAAGTGGCCACTTTCACTCACAATTTATTGGTTCAAGCAAGTCATAGAAGACATACAGAGTATGGAAATATACAATATTTCCATAAAGAAGGGAAAAAACTAATCATAATACAATTTAAAATCACTATCCATAAAAATCCCCAAACTTGTTAATTACTTGTTAGATAACAGGCCTGGTGCTAAGTACTTTACATAAATGAGTCCCAGGACAGAAAATATGAGGCTCCTAGAGGTCAAGTCATTTATCAAGTTATACAGCTAGTAAATAGCAGCCTAGTGATGAAGGTAGTTTGATGTGAAGATGAAGCATATGAGTCTTCATATTTCATCCCCACAAAAGATTAATAAATAAATAGAATTCTCAAGAAAAAGAGCGGATCTAAAAGCAGCAGGCTGCCTGTAAAGCCCATGGTTTTGGTTATTAATTAGATGAAAATGTACACATGTTCTCACGCAGCCTGCCCCACATCTTTGTCTATAGGGTAGTGGTTCTTAACCAGGGCCAGTTTTGCCCTGCAAAGGACTTCTGACAGTGTCTGGAGACATTTTTTTGTGTCACTACTGGGAAGGGGAATAGGGTGGGTGCTACTGCCACCCAGTGGGTAGCAGCCAAGGGTGCTGGAAACCTCCTGCGGTCGATCACAGGACAGCCCCCAAACCAAGAACGATTCCGTCCCAAATGCCAGTAGTGCCACGGTGAGGTCGAGAGCATGCCTAAAACATTTAGGTCTCCCTTAAATATCACAGACTTTTTCTTAAAGTAAATTATTACAGGAAGTCATTTTCTATCTTGATTAGAAGCACATCATTAATCTTTACTCCGTATCAACTTAAAACAACACATGAATTTTGGTGTTCACGTTGTCTACAAACTCTCCACGGTAGATTAGGAAATAGCTCCAACTCTGCACGTGAGAAGGAAGATGCTCTTCAGCAGGAAAGTGACATTTCGAGGAGAGGCTTTGAGCATCACAGGATGTGGTTTCCAGTCAAGGAGGTGCAGGGAGCGAAGCTGCTATGAGCTCAGTCAGCTCTTGGCACCACAACAATTTTGATGCACTCTAGCGACATTTTTCCCCTCCTGCATCTCAAATGCACTTCACACTAATTAGCTAATGACTCAAGGGTTTTAATAACGATTCAAGTAAATAATCAGTACCATTAGTGTCCATTTGGCCTCCTCTTCTTGAACAAGGGTAACATAATTAGCACAGTAGAGGCAGTATTTATTAGATGCTTGGTTTTTGATTCACGATAGAGCCCTTGGATTCTTTCTGAAATTTTTCACATCACTACAAAGTTTACAAGAGTGGTTTTCGGGGTATTTCATGACATATTGAGGCCTTACCAACAACTTCACTGATCAACTTATGTTTCAAGAGATCTTTTGTTTACTTTTCTGAATACATCAAATGATTTCAGTTGTACCATTATATAATATAGAATGAAATAAATACAAGCTTTAGTATAAAGATACCTCAAGCAATTTTAGAGGGTGACATGCGTTGAAGAACCAAAGAGTCACTGTTAAAAGTCCTTTTGCTGACATTTTGTTCATGTAAACAAAATTGATCTGTTTATGCAGGTCGGCTATGGTGAGATTTTGGGAAAATATCTTAGTATAAGAGTTGTCGAGCTTTTTCTACAGAGAACAGATTTTTAGGCTCTTTAGGCTCTATGCAGCTACTCGACTCTGCATGGTAACAACAAAGCAGCCACAGACAATATGTAAGCAAATGGTGGTAGTTGTATTTCCATAAACGTTACTTATGACAAGAATCAAAAATGGACTGGTCCAAATTGCTGGGCAGGAAACGCACTGCTGACCCTTGCCCTAGTCAAATGAAAAGAGTATTCACTGATGCATGGAAGGAAAAACTTTCCTTCTAATGAGTTCATAAATACAACACAATCTCCCTAGCCAGGTAATCAACGCTCTCTACCATCTGACCCAAACTGCACTTTGAGATTTTTCTTCCTCCTTATGTTCCTTTACGTACCCTATACACCAACCTAAATATTCTCCGCTCTCTGGGAGATGGAGGAATCCCATGTCTGTTGCTCCTACTACTTTATAATATTTAGCAGTCTATGTCAAATTTCAACTCTCTACGTGACGCTTAATGCTACAGAATAACCCTGTCACTGTGTCCGTGACCCTGCATCTAATATGAGATGTGGAAACTGTAGGGTTGGGGGAGAGCAAGGGATTTTAGGGCGAGACATATATACGTTAGAATCTTAGCTCTGCCACTTGTTATGTGACTTGGCACTAGACACTTGACCTCTTTGAAGCTGTTTTTTTTTTTTTTTTTTTTTTTCCCATCTGTGATACTGGATAATTAGTACCTGCACAGAAGAATTCGGATTAGGAATCAATCACACAATTCGGTGAGGTAACATATACTGGTGCCGAGGGAAAGTCAGGTACTTTCCACCCTGCTGCTCACATCTAGGGAGTCACAACCAAAAAATCAATTGAATAAATAAAGAGTTTCAAAGCAAAGTCAACAGGTAAAACTTTTGTATTATTGAAAATACCTAAGGCAGTATAATCCAGGGGGAAAAGAGTCAGCACAATGAAGCAGACTTTATAGCACCTAGCGGTGTTAGATTGATGACAATTGGAGCATATCAAATTTTCAAGTACAAAAAATTATTATTCAATAAGTGGTATAGAAATTACTGCTAATTGGAATAAATGACAACAACAAAAAGATATGTTTCCAAAGCCCAAAGGATTAAAACATAAAGAAAAACTGAGGGGATTAAAACACCTGAGGAGGGGCGCCTGGGTGGCTCAGTCGGTTAAGCGTCCGACTTGGGCTCAGGTCATGATCTCGCGGTTCGTGGGTTCGAGCCCCGCGTCGGGCTCTGTGCTGTCTGCCAGCTCAGAGCCTGGAGCCTGCTTCAGATTCTGTGTCTCCCTCTCTCTTTGACCCTACCCTGCTCAGCTATCTCTCTCTCTCTCAGAAATACTATTCATAGAATTGGAACATGGAAAGGCTTTTTGGAATAGCCATTAATTAACAGACTGAAAAATCGGAGGGGCATCTGGGTGGGTGGCTCAGTTGGTTGAGCATCGATTCTTTTTTGTTTTTTATGTTTATTTTTTGAGAAGGAGAGAGAGCGTGCAGGAGCATGAACTGGGAAGGGCAGAGACAGTGGGACGGAGGATTTGCAGCAGATATTTTGCTGACAGCAGAGAGCCCAATAAGGGACTCAAGCTCATAAGCTGTGAGATCATGACCGGAGCCGAAATCAAGAGTCAGACACTAAACTGACTAAGCCACCCAGGTGCCCCAAGCGTCCAACTCTTGATTTCGGCTCAGGTCATGATCTCATGGTTCCTGAGTCTGAGGCCCACATAGGGCTTTGCACTGACAGTGTGCAGCCTGCTTAGCATTCTGTCTCTCCCTCTCTCTCTGCCCCTTCCCTGATCACTCTCTTTCTCTCTCTCCAAATAAATAAATAAACATTAAAAAAGATTGAAAAAATTGACTGCAGAATCAACAACAAAAAAGCTTCTAGGTGACAATAAATTCCAAAAACTAAACTGAACAATAACAAGTTGAAAAAAAAGTGTGCATATAACAAAATGGTAATTTTCTTGATTTACTAAAAGCTTATGATGCAAATCAATAAGATCAACAAGCCAATTTCTTTTTCTTGTTTTTTTTTAAATGCTAGCATCATTAACATGCAGTATTATATTAGTTTCCTGTGTACAACATAGTGATTCAACAATTTCACACATCACCTGGTGCTCATCTCAACAATAGCCCTCCTTAATCCCTATGGCCTATTTTTTCCACCCCCCTCCACCCTTCCAGTACCCTCAGTTTGTTCTCTCTACCGTTAGAACCCCTTCTTGCTTTGTCCCTCTACTTTTCCTTTGCTCAAGTAAACCAGTTTCTTTTTTTTTTAAATGTTTTTTTTATTTATTTCTAGGTGAGAGAGAGAGAAACAGTGTGAGCAGGGGAGGGTCAGAGAGAGAGGGAGTCACAGACTGAAACAGGCTCCAGGCTCTGAGCTGTCAGCACAGAGCCCGACGCGGGGCTCGAGCCCATGAACCGCAACATCATGACCTAAGTGAAAGTCGGACGCTTAACCGACTAAGCCACCCAGGCGCCCCAACTCAAGCAAACCAGTTTCTTAAAAAGAGGAAGGCATTCTCCAAAACAATAACAACAACAAATGATAGTAGATTGTATGCAAATGATGTTCAATCTCAACAACAATGGAAGAACTGCAAATTATGAAAAAAAAATTTTTATCCTATTGAACTTACAAGAATTAAAGTACTTGATTTTCTCAGTGCTGGCCAGGGTGTGGATAAGTAGGCTGTCTCTTACATTGTTGTTAGGAATATAAATTACTCCATCCTTTCTGGTAGACATTTCACAATGCCTGCCAAAATTTAAAATAGTTACACCTTTAGCCCACTGCTGGAAATTTGATCTATCAACTTGTCCAAATTTATGTACAAAGATATTCAGGTTAGAAATTTTTATAAGAGCAAATGCTGAAAACAAGCAAAATATTGTTCATCAAAAGAGGACAGAGTAATACAATATATGAATATGATGTTATACTTGGCCATGATAATAAATAATGAAATGTTGATATATGTACTTGTAGGAAAATACCTCCTAGATCCATTTTAATGGAAAAGAGAAAGATGCAAACTTATATGTTAAGATCCCTTTTGTGAAAGTAAATTTAAAACTGAAGTAAATTTAAAACTGGCTGCAAGTATACGAATAAATGAATATTTTGGTGAGGGGAAGGAATCACAATAGTTAATAGTGGGTGTTTTGGGGAGAGGGCCAGGTGGTAAGCATTTTGTAATTTCCTGGAAAATAAAAATTTTCTACCATTATGTAATACTTTGCAGTTTTTTGGTCAAATGTCTTTGTCACAGTAGTCAAGAGGGTGGTAAGAATGTGGTGCTACTTACTCCCAAATTACTTAGAGGAGATCTTTACACTGTCACCAACACACATGCACAGACACAACGTGAGATGATGAATGCATTAATCATCTTGGTCTTGGTAATCATTCAACATTGTCTATCTTTATCAAATCATCACTTTGTATACTTTAAACATATATGCTTTTATTTATCCATTATTCCCAGTTATTTCTCAATGAATAGAAAGAGGGTGTTAAAGATAGAGGCTATATTATAGTTTCTTCTGTATGTTGGGAAAAAATGAATAAATCTTTTAAATACGAATATAGAACACACACACACATATACACACATGTTTTTAAAGGTTAAACTATTCTCAAGAAACTGTTTCCAGTGAGAATGTGTGTGTGTGTGTTTTACCAGTGTGTTAAACATAAGGTAGAGATGAAGAGAACAAGATGCTAAAAACCAAGGAAATGATCATTTAACAGCTTGTGGATAAATATATCTCGGTTTCTGTCAATTTTTCTACTCTCAGCTACTATTTCTTAAAATATTTATGGTCTCATAAACACATGTTGTTGAGGTATTACCAGCTCTACATTCTTTTTTCATTTATGTTTGATTTTGTAGGACTCTTGTTCTTTTCTTCTGTTTAATTATATCGATTCCATTTTTGTTTCCAGAAAATGTTAATGACAAGATTTGAATGTCTACATGGTCAATGCAATAATTGTAAGAGTATAAATAGCTTGTGCATTGATGTGTACAATGTATTTTTAACCAATACATGGACTGGCTAATTTGAAACATCAGGTTGGTATTTTGAAAAGAGAGTCTCAAAAATAATTTTTCATAGTATGTGGAAAATCTAGCTACATTTAATACCTGTAATCAACACTGCTTTCAACATATTTTTGAAGGCCAGGTATATAGTTTGTTGTGATATTGTAAGATGCTAGAGAAAACTTTAGGACAGAGGCACTATTCCTTACTGCTATTCCACAACTATTGTGTCTGTCCTGAGTCACCTTTCTTTTCCCCCTCGCCACATCAGCTTTCCAAAGTGGCCATTGTACTTCTGACAACCTGTATATTAACACTGTTTCCTTTTTTTTTTTTTGAAGAAAATAAACAAGCATCCATCAAAGGAAGTTAATATAAGGGCATATGAATATACACATTTCTCTTCATGTTTAATAAATAAAAAGAAAGAAAGTTTTGTCTTAATCTTTTTTTCTGGCTTTCAGAATATCTTAAGTCTTACCTTAATGAGTAAGCATTTTAGTACAGTGTATTTTTCCTTCCTAACTTTGATTCATTACCTACCACTCCTCCATCCACAGCAATCTACTGTCTGCCTTTATCACTCCCAAGGGAGCATTTGTGTCAGAGTAGTCGTGGCTTGCTGACTCTGGAAGCAGTTGACAATCTTCATGTTTTATGCGACATCTCTGTAGCATTCAAAGAGGTTGTCCCACTCTAGTATTTTTTATTAAAAAAATACTTGTTTATCTATCTTCTTTTAAGTCTCCCGCTGCATTCTAGAGCTCACTGCTCAACCACCTTCACTGGATTTTGCCTTTAATACCTATTGTGTAAATGTGGCCCTTACCCGAGCTCCTCTCTCTCCTCTTCCTTTAAGCAGACTGAACTAGGTCCACAACCTCCACCACAATCTTTAACTCCACAATTTCCAAGCTTACATCTTGAACTCTTACTTCCCTCAGGCATATATTCAACTGTTTCCATGGCATTTCTGTTGGGTGCCTCATAGACTCCTCAAACTCCACATGATCAAAACTGAATGGCCTCTACTTATCTGCTCCAAAACTGAATATTCTCTCTCCAAATCTGCTGATAATAAAAGATTTCTTCTTAAAATAGATTTCTCCTCCATATTCATTACTGTATCCAAATGCATATGTAGTTTGGTCAAGTGTCACCATTGAAAATATCATTCCATTACTCTCCATCCTGGCTCCTGGCTCTCCTGGCTACTGGAGGCAGCATTTGGATTCAACAGGTAAGGCAACTGCTTCCTCAGCAGCCTGGTTTTGTGGTGGAGCTCTAGGAATTATTTCTAAATGCTCAGGTTAGAGCCTTCATCTCCAGCTTTCCAAATTATCCTATGTTTCCATAATAAATCTCTTGCTGTTTGTTTTAGTCAGAACAAATTCTGTTCTCTAAAATGGGACCTTAACCAATACAAACTACCAAAGCAATTTTCTCATAACAACATTTATTATTCTTGATCACATTTTTTGTTGATGTATCTATTTCCTCTACTTGACTGTGAACTACTCAAAGACCTCATCACTGTATAGTGTACATAGCAGACATTCAATATTCAGGAATTTAATGAATTCACAAACATTTCTAAACAAAGATAATGTCACAGTAACTGCCCTGTGTATTGGGGACTATTGGCAAAATAACATTACATTTAAAACATCAATAAAAATAAGGCTTCCACTCAATATGCTAAAAATATATTTTTTGTAAAAAAATTATTACCTGAGATTTCACAATTTGTCTCTAACAGTCATATCTCATGTCCGAATTTTCTTTGATCAAGAAAATCCCTTTTGTTGTTCTAGAGGTTTTCATGCATGATTTCATTTTCTTTCTTGCACTTGAAAATAGAAATTGAAGTGATAAAGTTATAACTTTTAAGATACATTGATGCTGTCAAAGCGAAGGCCATGTAATTTATTCCTTGCATTCCTTCCTCGTTCTTAGCATGTCAAGGATGACTAGTCACTTTCATTAAACAGTATGACCTGGGTATGAAAATCCAAAGATATTGCAGGACTTGTCAAAACAGCTTAGCTCTTTTTGTACCTCGTATGCCATTTATTTTCAAGTTTAAGAGGCAGAAAACAAAGAGTATTATTGAATAATGGCATAATCACAGTTATATTTTTATTATGAATAATAATAAATTATGATTATGAATAATAATAAGTTATAAACGCCGTTTAGTAGTGCTTATGTTCAATAAAGTCAGCTTGGAATAAAGGTTCAAAATTACAAAATGGGGCAGGTTATATAACCAAGTGAATTAAGCCGGATTGAACTTAATGAGTGGGGAGGACGCAGGGAAATGGGGTCATGCTAATGGTCCCAAGGGGTTACCACTGCTCAGGAGGTGTGAATTGCTGTGTTGAAGAAAGGCAGGCATGGTGTGGCCCACTCCAATTTTTGAAAAAGAAACCAGGGACCTAGAGTTTGTATGAATTCTCCTGAATTTTAAATGTTGCCCAATATATCAAATTTACATAAATACAAAACCAAACAAAAACTGTGCTGCGTCAGTTTTAGCTCACTAGCTCCTGGGAGCCAAGTTTAGATTAGAATCTGTTAGGAGGAGAAGAGTTCATCAACACACAATAGTTTCCATATAATACATTTGCATTATGCTTCTAGGAATAAATACATGTAACAAAAACAAATGGACTTTGGCCAATGGTTTCTTTTTTTTGTTTGTTTTTAAGGTTTAGATCACTATTAAGGAAACTAATCATTTCTTTAATCAGACATTAAACAAATGAAAAACTGAATGAATTAATAGCATATGGGAGAAGAAAGTGGAGGAAGGCCTAATCATTACTATTTTTTAAAGCATGGATCTAGATGTCAGACACTTTGCAAATCCATTTTTAAAAAGTGAGTATCTAAGCACAAAATTTAATTTAATATAGAAAGCAATCAATCATTGCAAATTAGTAAAATGCAATTACCATTACACTCAGACCAGGTAGGTGTTTATTAGTATATCAGAGCAAGTCCATTCTTAAGGGAATTAATGCTCAGGATAAATAAAAAATATAAAAGAGGAAATTATTCACAATGTTTGCATATACATATAGTTGTGATTTTATAGAGAGACATGCTATACGCCCATAAATGACTTTTGTATTTATCACCGAAAGAACAAGAAAATGGTTAATTACTCAAGTTTTGTAGTCAGACTTCTGGGCCTCAAAGGTCAGCTTTAGTGCTTACTGGCTGTGTACTCAAGTATATTACTTGGCCCAACCCTTAGTGTCCCCATATCCTAGGATTGTTAGGAAGATGGAATGAGAAAAGCACATGGGGCAGAGAATGTCAATTCATAAGCACTTAATAAATATTAGCTCTTATTATTTATTATCAAGCATTTTCCTCATAGATGTTTGATTGGTTAACGGACTACTACATTTCTTGCTTCTCCAAATTTTTCATTTACTGAACAAATATTGTAAGTGCTAGATATTAGGGCAAGAATGAAAGAAAGATATAGCTGCTATCCTGGAAGTGCTCAATTATAGTAGAGGAATATATAAATGACAAATAAATACATGACAAAAACTGCCAAACAGTGTGACTTATGCTAATAGGGATTTTTTTTAATAAAATGTTAAAAAATATACAGGGACCACGAAGGGTCAAAGAGGTTTAATAAAGAGGTGACATTTTAAGCTGAGCAAGTCTTGCAGGATGTGCAGAGGTTTTCAAGATACAGGAAAGAAAGTCATCTAGAGTGAAGAGGCACACAGAGCATCAGTTATGTCACATGAACATTGTTACCTCTCAAGAGCATCCTCAGCGTAAGTAGGAAATGGAAGAATAGTTCTGACTCAGTGAATTGCAGGAAGATGAGAGATCTGGGTCATGATGAAAGACATCATTGTAGATCAATTCAAGTTGTGGAAGGAAGGAAAGAGAGAGAGAGAGAGAAAGAGAAAGAAAGAAAGAACAAAAGAACGAAAGAACGAAAGAACGAAAGAAAGAAAGAAAGAAAGAAAGAAAGAAAGAAAGAAAAGAAAGAAAGAGAAAACCTTCATATAGAGTTTCTCATGCACTGATCTCTAAGAATTTTGCTTATATTAACTTTTAATTCTCAGAACTCTATGAAGCTAGTACTTATTACCGTCATCTCATTTTAACAGATAAGAATATTAAACACAATTATGTCACACAAACAGTAAATGGTAGGATTCGATTTCTGAGTGCAATGTTTCCCAGAAAGTTTTATTTTGTCTATAGGTAGTTTACTCAACGTAAGCTCAATGGGCTGCTTAGAAATGTTTTTATGTTTAAAGACAGTTACTATATACATGCAAGGATATAGGAGAGAAAGGAATACCCAGGTCATCAAAACATTGATTTTATGGCATTCATTTTGGCAGAAAAGAGTTATTTTCTAGAATTACTTACAATTCCATATAGTACTATTTTTATGACTACATGGTTTACTTTTATGATTAACTTGTTTATTTTTGTGAATTTTCATGAATGTCTCAATAACTCATAAAGAAGGGACCCCTGGGTGGCTCAGTCGGTTAAGCGTCCGACTTCGGCTCAGGTCATGATCTCACGGTTCGTGGGTTTGAGCCCCGTGTCGGGCTCTGTGCTGACAGCTCAGAGCCTGGAGCCTGTTTCAGATTTTGTGTCCCTCTCTTGCTCTGCTCCTTCCCTGCTCATTCTCTGTCTCTCTCACTCTCTCAAGGATAAATAAACATTAAAAAATTTAAAAAATAACTCATAAAAAGTTATGGGATTTCAGAGGCTGTATCCCAAATTAATTACACTGATGACCTTATCAATAAAATTGCTAATATATCTGATCACAAAATACATAATAAAATAGGTTTCACAGTGCATGAAATACCAACACCAGTGTTAAAAATAGTGAAATATTAGCAAGTGGCACAAATATGTATCCTTTGCTTAAAGTGAAGGACTTTACCACACAAGCAAAACCAAAAACCAAAACCACTGAGATCAATTAAGGTTCACACTCTAGGCTCTGCTTGTTACTCTTCCAGAAAAAAACTGGATGGTGGATCACATCAGCCCTTTTTTTTTTATTTTATTTTATTTTTTTATGTTTTATTTCTTTCTGAGAGAGAGAGAGAGAGAGAGAGAGAGAGAGAGAGAGAATAAGCAGGGCAGGGTCAGAGAGAGAGGGAGACACAGAATCTGAAGGAGGCTCCAGGCCCCGAGCTAGCTGTCAGCACAGAGCCAGATGCGGGCTCAAACTAACCCTCGAACCATGAGATCACGACCTGAGCCGAAGTCGGACGCTTAACAGACTGAGCCACCCAGGCGCCCCCACATCAGCCTTTTTTTATTTACTTCAGCCTTTTTTTCCATAGCAAATTCCTAAAGCACGTGCAGTCTTGGTGCTATTTTGATTTTCTTGCTGTTATGTCTGTACTTCAGGTTACTAGGGCTTAATAGAAAGAAAGTATTACAAAACTAGGCAAATGGTTTGTCTGTAACCCTGTGGACTAGAGCCTGTCCTGGAACCTCTATCCAACACTGCCCGGCAAATAGAGATTTTTCTTGGTTCCTTTTTTTTTTTTTAATGTTTATTTATTTTTGAGACAGAGAGGGACAGAGCTGGAGGCGGGGGGGCGGGGGGTGTAGAGGGAGAGGGGGCACAAAATCCAAAGCAGGGTCCACGCTCTGAACTGTTAGCACAGAGTCCGACGCGGGGCTTGATGTCACGAACCATGAGATCATGACCTGAACCAAAGTCTACCGCTTAACCGACTCAGCCACCCCAGGTGCCCAAAGTTTTCCTTGGTTCTTAAACCCATTGCTTATCGAGGCTATATTGTTCCCTAATTTCTTCAGGTCCTACTACCTCTCTTTTTAGCATCAAAATTCTTGAACAAGAGGGGCGCCGGGGTGGCTCAGTCAGTTAAGCTTCCAACCTCGGCTCTCACGGTTCATGGGTTCGAGCCCTGAGAGCCCCGTGAGGCCCGCGTCAGGCCCTGTGCTGATAGCTCAGAGCCTGGAGCTGGCTTGGGATTCTGTCTCTCTCTCTCTGCCCCTCCCCTACTCATGCTCTGTCCCTCTCTCAAAAATAAATAAAAACTTTAAAAAAAAATTTAAAAAAATATTCTTCACCAAGAAAATAAGGTCTTTAAGCAAGAGGTCTCTTAATTTCCAATTACCTACCTAGATATTCTTAAGTGTCCACGGCCACACTTGCCTCTATAGTCTTTGCTTGCTGCCTCACATACCCAGTGTCCACTTACTCTGATGTGAGCACATCCTGTGCGTAAGGTTCTCTTCTCCCAGGCTCTGTCTCCGGCAGGTGAGCACCACAGTTCCCTTGGCAATCTGCTTCTCTTCTCCACCAGAATCCTCAAAGAAGTGGATGTGAGGTAGATGTCCATTCTCTTTCTCCCCTGTGCATTCAGAACCTCCACCATGACCACATAAAGCTGAATATGAGGATTAGCCATTCTTTAAGAAAAGATCAGATGACTGGGCGCCTAGGGGGGCTTAGTCGGTTGAGCGTCCGACTTTCGCTTAGGTCATGATCTCGCAGTTTGTGGGTTCGAGCCCTGCGTCGGGCTCTGTGCTGACTGCCAGCTCAGAGCCTGGAGCCTGCTTCAGTCTGTGACTCCCTCTCTCTCTGACCCTCCCCTGCTCACACTGTCTCTCTCTCTCTCCTAGAAATAAATAAAACATTAAAAAAAAAGATCAGATGACTGACAGAAAACTATAATGCAAGAAAGGAAGTTGTGTCAAATGTGACTTTCCACCGTAATTTAAGGGAAAAGCATTCAAGAAGTAAAACTTTTCTGAAGATCTTAATTCAAATAGAAGGAATAAGAGTCTTCCAGAAATGTAGAATTTAGAGCTGTGATGTACTGAAGCTGCAGAATTGAGTCACTTAAATGTCAGCTCTGTATGAAAAGACCTATTTGCATATTTATATTAAAAGATACCTGGAGATATACTGTCTTCTTTCCTCTCTTTGGTAGTCTATGAGTAAAGTGCCTTTTTTTTGAAAAAAATTTTTTACTTTTAATTTTTTAATTTTAATATTTTATTTAAAAACATTTTTTTAATGTTTCATTTATTTCTAGGAGAGAGAGAGAGAGAGACAGCGTGAGCAGGGGAGGGTCAGAGAGAGAGGGAGTCACAGACCGAAACAGGCTCCAGGCTCTGAGCTGGCAGTCAGCACAGAGCCCGACGCGGGGCTCGAACCCACGAACCGCGAGATCCTGACCTAAGCGAAAGTCAGACGCTCAACCGACTAAGCCACCCAGGCGCCCCATAAAGCGCCTTTTTGGTCAAACCAATCCAGTGAGTTCCATTTGCTTACATCTGAAGGTGGCTATCTACTAACACATGATACATACACGTAGGAAAAAATCTGGGGACAAAAGGGAAGGCCAGCAAGAAACACAACAAGAGATGCTCAATATCTTCAGTCATCAGGTAAATGCAAACTAAAGCTACAATGAGATACGCAGATTCACTAGAATGTCAGAACTTAGAACATGAGACAATACCAAGTGTGGGTGAAGCTATGGAATCACGGGAAACCTCATATACTGCTTGTGGGAGCGCAAAATTGCATAGCCACGCTGGAAAACAGTTTTGTAGCCTCTTGGAAAGCAAAACTTACACTATACATGTAACTGAATAATTCAATTATCGTCTACTGAGCCAAGAAAAAAATTAAAAGTCTGTTACATCTAAGGTAACAGACCCATCTTTCGCTCTGCCTTTGAGAAGACTAATTCTGAAGATTCTATAAATAGAAAGAGCATCTCAGAAAGTTACAGGATTGCATTTATCTCTACCTGTTATGTTATGTTTATATTTTACTCATGAGAATTCTCCTTATCAAACATAAGATATAGGGGAATATGTCTAAGTTTTTCTATGAAGCCTCAAATATCACTACCAGAAGATAACCAACTAACAATTCTCTCAAAGGCAGTCTGAATAAGATTAGAAGATAATGTTTTTTGATTTGCACATTTGCCAAGAAAACTTAAAAAGTTTTCTGTGATCTCCATGCATATTCCTTTAGAGATGATTCTTGTTTCTTTCCTGGATGAAAATCTACTTTTTCTGAAACTAAAGCTGCTGAGTACAACCTGTAATATAAGGCTTTATAAATATTCTATTCAGATTTCTCAAAAGATTTAGTTGAAATTTTACCTATAATGACAGATGGGATAAGGAAGACAGGACAACATTCTTTACTCTGCCTGTATTTTGGACCGACAGGATTTATGTTCTTGTTTTTCACAAAGGACAGAAGATGCCAGGCTCCTCTCATAAATCTATTTACAGTTGCTGTGGAATAAATATCACAGCCAAATGTTTCAGTGGATTAATTTGGGGTTTGAAAGAGTCATTCTGTTTCAAAAACAGGGAAAACATGAGATGATGGAAGAATGGTATCAGGGGTTTGCTAATAAGTGTTCAAAAGTCAGCTTTCTGAAGCAGCAGCAGTAGCAGCAGCAGCAGCAGCAGCAGAAGCAGAAAAAGAAGGAGAAAAACCCATCCCTGATATGTAGCATTTACTGATTTCCTTGGTGTAAATATTCCCACCATTTCCAATTTCAAGTCACCAGTGCCCTGTTAACTGGCTTACAAATTCCTAAAACTTCAATACTGGTTTGTGCAACAGCCATTATAAACTGACTCTACAGCACCCACTGAACGGAATGAGATTTATTTTTAGCAAGCAGTTAATGACATGATCAAAAGAAGAATTACAGTTCATCTTTGAGGTAAAAGTGAACAATAAACATTACCCTTATTATGGCAAACTTGAAATGTTATTGTATGAACACTTTAATGTAGAGGGGAAACATATATAAATGATCCTTGGGAAAAAATGACACAAAGTATCTTTTTCGAGCCATGGATGCTGTGGGTGTGGTCCTCTGGCAAGTACCTGTTTACTTTGAAATCTACATTTGGAGAAATTAACCATGGAAATTGGAAGTGAATAGAAAACAGTCTTCCTTCATTTAAGCTCATTACACTGGTAAGTAACAATTTCTTGGATTGACCTCATAATAGTAGGACAAATGACCAGGATCATTCTTATCTATAGACAAGGCTGGGAGTAAAATAAAATTAATGCATAAATGTATCTCTCAAAATGTATGTAATGCATATAAAATTAACTATTCATAATAAAATTTGATATTCTTAAAAATCAAAAGAAAAAACCAAAGGCAAAAAGGTCCAGTAAAATAAATGGGAAATGCTCATGAGATAAGCCCTAATTATTATTTAACACACAAGGCAACTGCAGTTCAGAGAGTATAAGTGATCTGCCTAAGGTCACACAGCTGGTAGGTGGCCAAGCCAGGACTCAATCCAAACTCTATGCTTTTAACCATTACTGTACATTTGATACCACATCTACCAATATCTCTTGAATATTATAGTTTAGGATAATCTATGTGCTGGATGTTAGCAGGAGAGACTTGCTCACATTTCCTCAAGTAACGTGGGAATTAAAAACAGAAATTGTATCGGGCTGCCTGGGTAGCTCACTGGATTAAGCGTCTGACTTCACCTCAGGCCAAGATCTCAGAGTTTGTGAATTCAAGCCCCACGTTGGGCTCTCCGCTGTTTCTGCAGAGCCTGCTTTGGATCCTCTGTCTCCCTCTCTCTCTGCCCCTCCCCTGCTTCTCCTCTCTCAAAAATCAATAAACATTTTTTTAAAAAGGCAAAAAAAAAAAAAAAACCCAGAAATTATATTTTGTGGCCAAGTACATTGGGACTGAGGAAACACACACACACACACACACACACACACACACACACACACACAGCTTTCAGGGAAGAGACAAGAATTGCTATAGCCATAATTCATAGGATATTGCAATCACATTCTAAATTCAAGGCAACTCTGGATTTTCTATGACTTTGTGGCCCCTTCTGCAGCAAGAGCTCAGTGATCTCTACTAGTGTGTTCTGGAATTGATGTGACTCCACTACTTTTCGTGTTCTAGTTTCCTGGCTCACTCTGTAAGTAGCAAAAGAAGTTCTGATTACCCGGCCAATTAGCGTCGTCCTTACCCAAGGAGAGCTTTGTGCCAGGCATGTTCACAGAGGGCACTGGGTTATTAAGGAGCAGAAAGGAATAGGCCAAATAGGGACTTCAGGCTTTAACAACTACATGGATGTCCGTGTCTTTCAACACAGTAGAAAAGACAGGAGAAAGAGGTGTTATGCCCAGATCGCGAGAACCCCAAAGACCACCGAGGAGCCCATTCCGATGCAAGTTTATTCAAGCTCGAGCAGGGACTCCAACGCACCCCGAAGCAGCGGTGATGGTATGGAGCCCTGAACTCAGGGTCGCGGGGCTTTTATTGGGGTTACAGTGGAATTCGGGGCGTTCCAGCTTGGCAGCCTCCTGATAGGCTGACTTTTGGCACAGGCTGTCTTGTCAGTACCCGATTGGTTCGGCCCATCAGGCCTGACCGCAAACTGCCAACCTGAACGTCTTGGGACATAGGCACCTCTTTTAAACTGATTGGCTGTTGCTGTTGCTAGGGGAGTAACTAAGGGCGGGCGGAGGCTGCCTAAGTACTTCCTGCGGTTTTTCCTGGGGCTGGGTTCGGGCCTAGTTCACCCTCAAGATGGAGGCATTTTCTAAAATGGAGTCAGTTAGACTTAGGTTTCACAGAGGAAGTCATGATTTCAGTGTTGGTTGACTTGAGTTTTAGTACCTGCAAAAAACAATGGAGGGGCTACCCATTTGCAAGAAAACTTTAGGGCCTGTAGGTGGGTACAGCCCCTGCCCAGGGAGCTGTCAGCGTGCTTGTCATGGTTAAATCAGGGTGTCACGCAATAGCTTCGTTTCCCAGGCCTTCTTTTGTACCTTCATTTTAAAGCTGGGTTTCAATTAAATATTTAAATTAAATCCCAATGCATTTTGGGTGTGAAGTTTTAATTAAAAGTTGGTACACTATGGTTTTCTCATGTAAATTTGTTGCTTGAAGGCTGCCTGGCAAATAAAGAAAGGATGAAACAGAAAATGTCTTTGAGGTAAACTCAGCAAAATCATAGATGCAGGTCCTCTGAGCACCGCTGAATTGAAAATCCCTTCAGAGACGGGGTTGGGGAGAGGCAAATATTCGTGTCTGCCGTCCTGTGCTTTCCCCAAACTATACTCTTTTGAAGCAGTCATTAACATCTGCATCCTCGGTGCACAGTGTTTCATGGTCTCACTGTAAGTGACAACATTAAACATCATTAAAAAAGGATAATTAGAATAAAAGTGGAAAGTTCCACGTATCCTTTGAAATACATCAGATGTAGTCTGTCCTTGAAACAAAAAAAAAAAGGGCACAATAGTAAAGTTTTCTTTTCTGCCTTCTAAAATACATGGACAGAATACGAAGGAAGTCTCTGGATTGCTTTAAAAGACAAATTAATAACTCTAAAACAAAATGCTAAAAACAGCAAATTTCACTGCTTTGTAAGATCTTAAGTGAAATAATCTTTGTAAGGTAACCAACTGAGCAATTCAGTAGAAGAATAGAGAAAAGCAGAGCATATACATAAACGTCTCCTTGAAGGAACCACAGAGGCAGGCAGAAAAAATTTATTGCTAAGATTAGCGGAAAATTAGGGGAAAAAAATCATAAATATCCAACCTACATAGAAAACATCCATGTAATGGCACATTATATGAACACTATCAGATATGTCTTTGAAGTGTAGTTAATAATAAAAAAATTCCTTACACTATAGCTGTACGTAAAGTAACACTGTTAAGAATATGATTTAAAATCAGAAAATCACGTATTTAGTAACAGTTGTCTCCCTATGTCGTCTCCTCCAGAGTCATTCCTTGGAAAACAAGTAAGACTAATCATTTAAAACATTATTTAAAGCTAAGTTACTTTTTTAGATGGTTTCTGGCAAATTTTTCTATCAAGTAAACCAAATACCAGCCTAAGAGTCCCACAGAGATTCTGGGTAGGAGATGCAAATTTTGGGAAATGGTTATCACCTGTGACTCTACTGAATCTAGAGTGAGCCCTCTGCTCCCGCATGGGGAGACGGAGGTTTAATTAAAAAGATCATTCGTGTTTTGTTTAGGAAAAACATAGGCTTTAGCTTTGGGTTAAGGGCGAACGGAACTGGTGCATGTATTTTTTCGTTCCTTATTGCAACTGCAGCCTCTGAATAACCTTCTGAAAATTAGTATACAGTCAAGTGAATGCACTATTTATAAACAGTTTTTTCATTAAAAACAATACAAATGTTACATAAAACAAAAAGTGAAATTAAAAACATTAAAAATTCCATAAAAAAAAAAACGTGTGTTTCTGAGAAACAGATTGGTCATTGTGAGAAATACCTCCTAAACTGGCTCAAATATTGACATGCTGGAGATGTTTTATGAATTCACCAAGGCACTAGGAGAGTGAAAGCCATGATTTCCGCTAGGAATGAATTTACATTCTGCTTCAGGGGAACAAGATGTCTTTCACTTCTTCATCATTCCATGTTAAAATACTTAGTTAGTCACAATACTAGCCTCAAGCCTAGAGGGGGATCAGCAAGTAGGCACTGGAAAAGATGGACAACACTAAATTAAAAGATTGACAAAGTCCTGACTCAATAAACTGGGACATTTTTCCCCTCAAGTTTAAAATTATAAGTAGGACCATATATTTTATATAAAAACCACTTTAAGAGTTAAAGGATCCAAAGTCAATTTAAATGTTAATACACACATGGAAGAAACCCTTAAACATGCTTGCTTGATGAATGCTAGGACTAGACATCTTAGTGTCACTGAAGACAATTTGTCAAGATCCCTACAAAAGGTTTCCTTTAATAAATCCAGACGGAGCCTAAACATCTGGTTGATGCTCAGAGACTACAGTATCATTTCCTGTTGCTGATGAACACGACTGTCCTTAAGATGTGCCCTGCAGACATTCCGCAGGACCTTGGCTACTCATGGCGTAGGCCAAGGTCCAATAGTTTGAGCATCACGTGGAAGCTTATTAAAATGCAAAATCTCAGGCTCTATTCAAGACTCAGTGGATACGAATCTGCATTTTACCAAGATTTCTAGGTGATTTATACGCACGATATACTGAGAAGCACAACTTCAAACTCTTGAGGGCCTCCCAGGGGGAAGCCTCACCTTCCTTAAAGATATACCCTAACCTCACAGATCTTTTAAATCACAGCTATTTCTTTAGTATCACTTTGCTCCCTGAACTAAAATTACAGGGTTCCAATCTCCTGTGTTTTCGGGTTTGCCCTCTAAGTTGCATTGGTTTCAGTTCTGCTGGGGAGGAGGAGATTTTGATATCAAGGTACCTCATATTCTCCACTTACCGTCAACTTTTCCCTCAAGTACCTATAATAGACACATCTTAGAGCTTGAGATTTTCCTACTGAAGCCCTCAGTTGGTCTACATGAGATACAAGATTCCGACTTTGCTTATAACTTAGACTCTATTTTCCCAAAGGAGATTCCCGCACCGGGTCCTACCCCAAAACACGTGTATGCCTTGGAAGAAGTGGTTACTCGTATAACAGGTTTCTCCAAACGTTACCTTTCCTTAAAGGAGGTCAAATGTTTTCCAGATTCCTCATAATGAAGTTTTGGAAAAGCCCTCTCAAACAAAATCAGCTGCTTTTATGTAAACAAACTGAGTTTTAATGACTCACTGCCTCAGGGAAGAACACATCACCCTGACAATTTCAAAATGGCAGTTCGCTAGGGGAAGTAAGAGCAAATCTTTTTGACTGCTTATGCACTGAGCCCTGAAGTTCTGAGAGGAGGATATCAGAAGCAGGACAAGTCTTTGATCGGCTGATTTCTTAAGTTATGAGAGTCATCAGACACAAGGGGGGTGCGAGCACAAAACTGAGAATGGTATTCTGTTTTCAGGAAGATCAGTGAGAAAGGCAATTACACTAACATTTTACATTTTGAAAAAATTAAAATCTCTGTTTTGCAGTTATTCACTGTATGAGTCATACTTCAACAAGACTTCAAATGCACAAATAAAATATGGAATGAAATGCCATCTTGCCCTCAAGAGCTAAAAGCTAGGGCAAATAAATTCTATCCCTAGAGTCTGTGTTTAGGTAAACACTTGGTTTTATAAAATGAAAATATTTCAGAATAGGAAAATAACTATCTCAATCCTTCACTTAATGGATGTGAAAACAGAGGTATAAAGTTTCTGTGAACTACTCTGAATCCATCTGCTCATTCCTTCCTTTGTATGACTGCTAGCCAGCACCCAGAATGCCTGACTCTGGATTATGATGTGTGCAGCAAAAATAGACTTGGCCATGTGTCCTGTAACATAATTTAATGGATGAGATACATACATGTCACATAGCTATCCTAATGAATGCATGAAATTTATTGGAGCCCCGTGATACTGAAAACCAGCATCCGTTAAAGAAATCTCCTTAGCCTAGGTATCTAGGAGATGGCTCACTGCAGATACCTGTGCTTCCTTGCATGATTTACAGAAGACACAGACCCTCCAGATTCTTATTTTTTGCCTCATGAATGATGACGTGAACGGCTTGCCCCCACTGATGAATGGGAACAAAATAATTGCTAATTAAACTTTGTACCAACTTCTCTCCTTGCTGGCGCCTGAATGTTGACCCACTTTTAGCCAGAGCCAGCAGTGTCTCTGGAGTATACATTGGTTTCAGTATAAACATTCTTTAATCTCTCCAATTGTTAGTTAGAAGCTAGATATGCGCAGTGGAAGGAAAGCCTCCAGGCAGAGTCCCGCGTCCTTGCTGGGGAATGACAGCGACATGAACGGGAGGTAAGGATAGTGATAAACAGGTTACACACGAAGGGATGGCGGGCACAACATCCTGACCTTGTGGCCTCCAAGACCATGAGGCGAACAGTCCAATAGCCCCAAATGCAGAGCATGCGCTCACTTCTTCCAACCTTGTAGGATCAAGAACTCCCCTCCCAGCCTGTGGGCGGAGTCTCCCACGTGATTGGAAGCAGCCTCCATTAGTGATCACCCCACTGAAGGGGGCAGCTCCTGCCAGCCCGGAGAGACCCAGTAATATCCAATCCCCAAACAACCTAGGGGCCAAGTCCACCATGGGGAGCCTGCTGGCTCTCCCACCGTGAGAGTGTACTTTCACTTTACTGAAAACGCTTTGTGCTTGCTACTTGCCTTCTGGCTGTCACAGGAATGTTCCCATGGAGAAACCAAGGACTGAGGCCTGCATTTACACAACGCAGACTCCGCCACCAGGAACGCAGTAACGCTGCTCTTTCGCCCTGCTTCCCCACAGTGCTTCCTGTGAGCCTTATTTCTTCCTTTCGTAAAAGATCCTTCTTGCCTGACCCTTGAGAAGCTTGCAGATCTTATGGTCAGAGCTCTCCTTAGTGTAGTAGTCCTTCCCTTCCTCTCCCACCTCTGCCTCTTTCGAAAATTCTTTCAGATAAAGTCTCTCCTTGGACCATGGGGGAGAAGAAGGGGGGAAATGGTGGGGGAAAGGGGGAGAGGCAAACCATGAGAGACTTTGAATGCTGACAAAAACTGAGAACTGATGGATGTGGGGGGGGAGGGGTTGATGGGCACGGAGGGGGGCACTTGTGGGGATGAGCGCTGGGTGTTATATGGAAACCAACTTGACAATAAACTATTTGTAAAAAATAAAAAAGTCTCTCCTTGCTCAGTTCAACTTTTTCTTGTATGTGACAAGTACAATAATGGAATAAAAGCTGCTCACGAGACCTGTCTGAAGTCCAACAGAAGGCGTCTTTGAAGAAGGGACACTTGAGTTGAAGAGGGAACTGAAGGTGTGGGGAGCTTCATGGCAGAAGCCTGGTGAGTGTTTAAAATCTACTGGAGAGACTAAGGGCTGAATTCTCAGGGCAGAGCCAAGCACAGCCTGGAGAGAGAAAGGAAAAGGGGCGGAGAGTTGAACTGCCACTGGGCAGAGCAGGCAAATTCATTCATTCATTCATTCATTCATTCATTCATTCATTTAGGGGTTTTTTTGTTTGTTTTTAGTGTTTATTTTTGGGAGGAGGAGAGAGAGAAAGAGAGAGAGCACGAGCAGTGGAGTGGCAGAGAGAGGGAGAGAGAGAGAATCCCAAGCAGACTTCACACTGTCAATGCATAGCCGGATGTGGAGTTCTGATCCCATAAACTAGGAGATCATGATCAGTGGGGAGCTCAAGAGTAGGACGCTTAACAAACCGGGCCACCCAGGTCCTCTTGGGCAAACATATTTAAAAGAGTTTCATCAATACTGTATTATCAACAACAAACTTGCTAAGAGACTAGATGTCAAATTATCCCACTACAATAAAGAAGTGATATGTCATAATGCCATAGAGGTGCTAACTATCCCGATAATAGCAATCATATTACAATATATACATGTATTAAATCCACACTTTGTATACCTTAAATTTTACATGATGTTATATGTCAAATGTATGAAAAAGAATTAAAAAAAAAAAAAAAGGACCATGTCTTGGATCCTGCTTTTATACTGCTTCCTCTGTTTTATCATCATTGTCAAAATAAGTTTCAGGTAACTATCATATCAATTTGACACTTTATTTTTAAATTTTTTACTGTTTGTTTATTTGTAAAGAGAGAGAGTGCAGAGAGACAGGGAGAGAGAGAATCCTAAGCAAATTCTGTGCTGTCAGCACAGAGCCTGAAGTGGGGCTTGATCTCACAAACTGTGAGATCATGACCTGAGCTGAAATGAAGAGTCTGACACTTAACCTACTGAGCCACGCAGGTGCCCATCAAATTGTATTTTAAAAGTCTATCATGTTACCATGGAAGATACACTTGATTTTAGCTAGATTTTCACGTTCATTTTGATATTTCTTGAAAAGAAAAGAGCTGGCAGAAGGAAAGCCACACAGGATTTATATTCTGAGTTTAATTTTACAACTTAAGTTTTCCATATTTATACATTTGCATTCTTTGTCCTCATTTTAACTTCTTTGAATTATTAGATTCAAATTCTCACTCCACCCGTATTTATCTAATGTGAAAATCTTCAAAAGAAAAATCGAAAAGCTGTGTGAATTAAGCACCCAAATCCTTACCAAGTAGAATTCTATAATATTTTATTGTATTTGCTTTTTAGCATATGCCCTTTCATATCATTAGCTAGAATTTAATACTTGCTTACAGTTTCTTTTTCTGGTAAAATTAACATACAATGAAATATAGAATCTTAAGTGGGATGCCACTAAAGTTCTCTGAAAGTCTTTTATGTCTCTTTCCAATTATTCCCTACCCTCTCACTTCCAGAATTAAATGACATTCTCATTTTTCCCCCAAAGCTTAGTTTTGCTTGACCCGGAACTTCACATAAATGGAATCATTCACATGTTCTTCATATAAATGGAATTATGTATGTGCCTTTTATATAGTTTTGTGTAACGCTTTATATAGTTACTGAGCATAATGCCTTTCAGATTTATTCATGCTGTGTATTAGTCATTCACTGTTGAGGAGTCCATATTCCAAAGTATGGTTATGGAATAGTCCATGGATCTCCTAATGATGGACACAGTGAATGTGTTTACTTTTCTGTTGACATGAATAAAGCTGCTATGAACATTCTTATATAGGACTTTTTGTTATATGCTTTTGTTTCTTGGCATTAAGTCTAGGTTAATTTCATTAAAAAATAGGTAGTTAATTTTTAAAGTAGTTATGTTATTTAATACTCCCACCAACAATGTGTGTTTGTGTTGTCCACAACCCTGCTAACATTTATTACTCTCACTTTAAAAAAAAAAAAAAAGCCCCTCTAATAGGTCCATCCATATTTAATTTAAAGAAAAATCATACCAGTGTACTTTTCATTTATTATGTAACTTCCTCATTAAGTACACCCAACTATTTTATTTCTATTTCTTTTCACCCCTTCC
The DNA here is from genome assembly GCF_003009895.1 of Hyaena hyaena. Classification (NCBI taxonomy): domain Eukaryota; kingdom Metazoa; phylum Chordata; class Mammalia; order Carnivora; family Hyaenidae; genus Hyaena; species Hyaena hyaena. Next base: position 911,509 of record NW_024081393.1, read on the forward strand.
TGAAGTGGTTGAAAGTATCATTGTGGATTAATATCTGGGCAAAATAAATGTACCTTATTTGCATAAAAATGAGAGACATTGTAAATTAGAGAAATTAATTCTTTTGAAGAGATATAATGAAATCTTTGACCAATCACCTTGAAAAGAAGGTATGGTTCTTTTTTTTTTCCCTTCCCCCCTTTTTTTTAGAAGCTAAAAGTCTTTCTCATAACCAGAGTCCTTTCTAAGGCAACATTGACAAATGGTCATCTATGTTCTGCTTGATATCACCAATAACACACTTATCCACTCTGCATGGCACCTTGCTCCATGTTTAGAGGTTCGTGTTTAGCTGATGTTGAAAAGCTCCAATACAATTTTTAGTTTTTATAAAATACATCTGAATATGACAATGTGATGTATCATTCATTCATTCATGAGTGTCTGCACATTTACAACAAAGGTAGCCATGTACTCCGGGCAGTTTCTAGGCAAGGTATTCAGGATTTGGTAGGGAATAAGAGTCTCCTTCTCTCCATGAATCTTCTAGTCTAGAAATAACCCATTCACTTACAACACTAATTACTTGGTTTTGGCTAGTCTCTTTTTCAAAATACTAACTAGCACTTGTAGGTGTATTCTATCTGCTGTGCAGATGTATTTATAGCAATATCAGGAAGGGATTTTTTTAGTCCAGCTTTTGATGAAAACAGTTTATGAAAATAATAAAATACTGCACATATAGAATTACATGATTACCACAAATTTAATTCTATACAGTAAAACATAGGTTTCTGATACCAATTTCCAGTTCTTTCTCACTGCGGAATTGGTAAGACCCTTTGACCAGGTGTGCATCAGAGCACTACTTTGGTTATGGCTTCGTTTGAATTTCTCTCCCAGAGCCATCATATTCTACTAATCCTTTTCTGAAGACATCTATCAGTGTTTTTTTTTTCTCTTGCTGCTTGAGTGTCCTTATTTTGTACAGTTTCTTTATCCAATAACTCAAAGGACTGTATTTCCAAAACCCCCCATTATTTGAGAATACCCCATTGACAATTTAAGAATGTTGTAAGTGAAACTCTTCTTAAAATATTTACTAGAATACAATAATAATGATCATTAAATAAGAAAAATACTTTAATTATTTGAAACACTATTAGTGCTTTCTTTTTTTTTAAAGTGTATTTATTTTGAGAGAGAGTGAGAGAGCATGAATAGGGGAGGTGTGGACGGAGAAAGAGAGAGAGAGGATACCAAGCAGGCTCAGTGCTGTCAGCACAGAGCCTGAGGCAGGGCTCAGTCTGTTGGACTTTGAGATCGTGACCTTAGCCAAACTCAAGAATCAGATGCCTAATTGAATGAGCCACCCTGGTGCCCCATGAATATTATTTTGTTATAGTCTTTCCCATTTACCGTATCTAGCATGTTAAAATATTTAAAAAAAAATTTTAGTGTTTATTTTTGAGAGAGAGATAGAGGGTGAGTGTGGGAGGGGCAAAGAGAGAGAAGGAGACACAGAATCTGAAGCAGGCTCCAGGCTCCATGCTGACAGCACAGAGCCTGATATAGGGCTTGAACTCATGAACCGTGAGATCATGACCTGAGCCGAAGTCAGATGCTTAACCGACTGAGCCACCCAGGAGCTCCTAGCATGTTAAATATATTTAAGTTAAAAATTCCCTAAAATGCCAATGCGTTTCTAGCGAATGTACTTTCTGTAGCCAAGAAGTATATTAAAATACATTTTCTATGACTTGTCCTGTGTTCTGTAAACATACTTATAATACCTAATTTAAAGTCTTTCTCTAGAAAGCCCAACATCTGGGCTTCTTCAGGGATAGCTGCTACTGGCTGCTTTTTTCTTGTGTGTGGGCCATATTTCTCTGATTCTTTACATGTCTCATAATACTATTACTTTTTTAGTGTTTATTTTTGAGAGAGAGAAAGCAAGCATGAACAGGGTGGAGGGGGGCAGAGAAAGAGGGACAGATGATCAAAGCAGATTCTGTACTAAAAGTCGAGAGCTAGATGCAGGGCTTGAACTCACGACCTGAGCTGAAGTCATACACATAACGAACTGAGCCACCCAGGTGCTCCTCTTAATATTATTTTTGGCTAAAACTGGATATTTAAATAATGTAATGAGCCATTAGATCCCCCACCCCCACTCATATTTATTTTGCAGTTGTTCTTATTTCCTACTTAGTAAATTTCCTGAACTAATACTTCAAAGTCTATATTTTTTGTTGTGTGTGGTCACTGAAATCTCTGCTTTGTTACCTTAGAGTGCAGGTAAAGATTGAATAGAGAAACCTTTAAACATTTTGAATGAATAAGTCCCCCAGCTTTTGCCAAAGAGCTGCGTGTGTGCACGTGTGCATGTGGGTACGTTTCCAATGCTCCACCAGGCAAGTTAAAACTCTTCCTTAGCTGTCACTTCCATTTGTGCAGAGACTCAAGTTCAGCCAGAAGTGAGAGATAGATAGTATCCTTCTTAGGTCTTTTGTGTTCATAAACACAGCCCTGTATATGCACGTGGACTTCAAAATTCCCAGGAACATAGCAAAGTTTGTCATAGCCCACTAGGGACCTCCAAGATCTCAGTTTTTCCTTTAAGTTTTTGGTCAGCACGTAATTAGCCCCAACTGGTAGTGCTGTTTCAGGCAGTTCAATGTCAAACAATCGCCGCTGGTTGTGTTACTCCTGCCCTGGTGCTGCTACTGTTCAGCAGAAGGGTCTCTGTTGAGTCAAATAACAACTAGCCCTGAGGCTTTTTAGCAAGCTGCCAGGGAGGTCAAATAGAGGCAGTACTTTTGGGGATGGAGCTGTTAGAACATTCCAAACTAGTCTGATTTTCTCGGGCTTGCCACCCTACTGTTTTTCACAGTTGTGGTTGCGAGGTTTTGGGTTTTCAAAGCTACTGCAGAGCAGGGGAGAAAGGATGGGATTAGGGTACTTTCCATGCTGTAAAGCTCTGTTTGTACTAAGGTCCAACTCTGTGTCTTGAATAAATTCTCCTCAGCGTGGCGCATAACTTTAGTTAATTTCCGGCATTCTGAAAATGTTTATTTTGCCAGTGTTCTCATTGTTTTCATGGAAGAGTAGATTTTTGGAAGTCCTTTCTTTGCCATTACACAAGGTAGCTTTCTAACTTGCAAATTTTACTGTTACAAGTGGAAAAATGCTACCATCTCATGATACTAAGAAAATATATTTTTCTAACTGCTCTTCTAGCCCTCATTCATATGAATGCCTTCATAGAATAAATATCAAGGTTTGCAGTCTCATTTATTTTTTTCTTGAAACCAAGTCATAAATATTTTCTGTTTCTATACTTCTAACGTTGTGTTCTATATTATCTTGTAACTAATATCTTGTAATTTATTGCTTCTTTAATTCTCAGATCATTAGTCTTCAACTGATATTTTCCCTAAAAATTTCGGTGGTGTCTAGTTTCATACATATGACATACTTATTCCTTTCAAAATTTTTATTTGGAAAAATTTCCAGGGAGCAGAATTAGCAGATCATGAAATTCTTACTTAACTTTTTAAAAGTACAACATACCGGGGAGCCTGGGTGGCTCAATCAGTTGAACATCCCAACTCTTGATTTTATCTTGGGTCATGATCCCAGGGTCGTGGGATTGAGCCCCATGTGAGATCTGTGCTGAGGGTGGAGCCTGCTTAAGACTCTGTGTGTGTGTGTGTCTCTCTCTCTCTCTATCTGCCCCTCTTGCCAGCTTGTATTCTCTTTCTAAGATTAAAAATAAAATAAAAAAAATAAAAGTTTCATTGGGTAATTTTAGATCTCCTTAACACACTGTTTCTAAAACTTTATTTTGGCTATTTTTCAACTGGGAACTCTTGTTCAAGTGCAGATTCTGAATCAGCAGGTCTAGAGTGGAGCCCAAGAGACTGTATTTCTAAGTTCAATCGGCTATGGACCATTTAAATAATAAGACCTAAATATACTCTTTTGGACTTATATTAGAGACCAGACCTGTAGAAGGATAAATTTAGTCAAGTTACTTTTCTTAGGCCTCGTCAGATCTTATCTTTAAATGTTCACCTTCTTATGTGTGCGTGCGTGCGTGTGTGTGTGTGTGTGTGTGTATGTATTTAAAGTAATCTCTATATCCAACATGGAGCTTGAACTCATGAGCTCAAGATCAAGAATCATATGCTCTACTGACTGAGGCAGCCAGGTGCCCCAAAATCTTCACTTTGTTTGTGAACACACAATAGGATCAGGTTCCAAATGGGGGACAGATTTAACAGTGATCCCGGTGCATCTATGAATCTGACCACCTTCCTCTTGTTACCTTCTCATCCTTTAAAGACATTATCCTATCCTTTCTCCCATAGCTACTCACCAGGAGCCTATTTCAGAAACCATCCCTTCAAGTTGAAGCCTAGATAAAAACACTTTGTTACTGCTCATTGTTTGTTAAATTATGTCAAGGGTATACAGTGCTTCAAAAAAAAAATATTTTGGTATTGATACTTACACTTTTCCCTGACTTTAAAATTTATAACTGAAACTAGGATCACAGCGTATTCCCATGAGGTATAAGCCTCAGAACAGTGGGCAATGTTTCCATTTCCAAAGACTTTATGCTATGCCTATCATCTTCTATTCTTTTTTTTTAATCTTAATAAAAATGCAGACAGATGGCTACTTAGATTTGGTAAACAGATTAAAAACATAAATACATTTATAAGGGTGTGAACTGTCAGTAAGATTTAGGATAATAGTTGATTTGTTGTTTGATTTTTTAAGTTTTGCATTAGAATTCTTCTCTTTTTAAATGGAACTGAACATTATTTGAATTAGACAAAAATAATCCATGATCAGTTTAAAAATTAACTGCTTTTGTGTAGCTTAGCAATGTCAGGATTGTAATAATGAGTAGGTCACTTATGTCTATGTTTAAGCAAACCAGAAGGATCTCATGACAACCATATTGGATAGTGTAGGTCTGAGAAGACAAAGTCTTAAGAACTGCAGTACCCTAAAGATGAGAGTGAACCAAGTGTGGAAAAGATAACATAAAATTAGTCTGTTAAAACCTCCTGAGATGTGCGGAAAATCTGTGGAGTTTATCTTAGTGTTAACATGGAAAGAGCCTAAGTGTCCATCAATGGATGAATGGATCAAGAAGATGTGGTTTATCTATACCATGGAATACTACATGGCAGTGAGAAACAATGAAATCTGGCCATGTGTAGCAACATGGATGGACCTTGAGGGTGTTATGCTGAGTGAAATAAGTCAGGCAGAGAAGGACAAATATCATATGTTTGCACATATAGGAGGATTAGGAGGAACTTAACAGAGGACCAAGGCTGAGAAGATGGGGGGAAATGGTGGGGGGAAGAGAGGCAAACCATGAGAGACTCTTGAGTGCTAACAAAAACTGAGAACTGATGGATGTAGGGGGGAGGGGGGATGGGTATGGAGGAGGGCACTCGTGGGGATGAGCCCTGGGTGTTATGTGGAAACTAATTTGACAATAAACTATTTGTAAAAAAAAAAAAAAAAAAAAAAAGATGGCTTTAAACCAATCATTACCTGACACACATAACAGAAGCAAATAAGGCAAATATCTTATTTACTACATTAAAGGCTTCAGATTATTTCTTTAAATGATTAAGCACAATAACAAATGAATCCAAAGATAACTAGGTGCAAAATGTAAATAGATCTCAGCAGTGAGAAACAGCAAAAATAGTAATAGCAGCAACGGCAGAAACTACTCTTCAAAGGCTCACCATATTGGAATGATCACATTCAAACTATAAAACTATATGTCACATGTATTTAAAGAAGCAACACACAGGCTCAGAGATACTAGCTGAAAACAGGAAAGCAATCAAAATGATGAATTATTAAAAATGAATCAAAAGCTTATAGGAATAAAAACAAATGACAACAATAAAAATTTTAAAAAAACTACTACATCAGTTTAATGGTAGATTAGACATAGCTAAAGAGAAAATGAGTGAACTAGAATTTATGTCAAAACAAAATATTCAGAGTATAGTTACAGAAAGACAAAAAAGAAAAGAAAAAAGAAAAAACAGAAGAGCAGAGAAGTGAAATAGAGGAAATGGTGAGAAAAAAAATAACAAGTTTAGTCACATTCCCAGAAGGAGAGAATAGAGAAGGAAAGGGGCAGTATTTAAAATAATAGTTGTCGAGTTTCCTAGAACTGATGACAGACTTTAATTAAATTCAAGCACCTCTCAAGATGTGAATCTAGGTAAATAAAGAAATTCTATACCTGGATACATCATAAAGAAATGGGAAGAAATAGAAAATCCTTGAAGCATTCAGACCAAAAAAAAAAAAAAAAAATGACAGATTGCTTTCAAAGCAGTATTAGACTAAGAGAGAAAGGGAAAATACTTACATGTGAAAAGAAGTGATTTCCTGAACATATACAGAGCAACTGGTGTTCTAATGGAGGAACATGTACTCTGTTGTAACTAGAAGGAAAAACACAGTTTTTGGTGAAGACGAGTTTATAGACTCATGGATGAGATGACAGAGTTCCCACCACTAATGTATGAGCCAGAGTAGAAAGCAAGAAAACTACTAGCATTTTAAGCAGTAATGGGTGATATTAAAGAAGAATTACAGGGGCGCCTGGGTGGCTCAGTCGGTTAAGCATCCAACTTTGGCTCAGGTCATGATCTCACAGTTCATGGGTTCGAGCCAGATTGGGCTATTGGGCTCTGTGCTGACAGCTCGGAGCTTGGAGCCTGCTTCCAATTCTGTGTCTCCCTCTGTCTCTGTGTTCCTCCAACGCTCTCTCTCTCTCTCTCTGTCTAAAAAAAATATAAAGATTAAAAAGAATTAAAAAAAAAAAGAATTACAGAAATGTGCTACATTAGACCGTAGCTCTAGCTTGAGAAAAGCAGATGCGTGGACAAAAGATCCGAGAGATTTTTGTAGCAGAGTGGCTCAAATGACTGAAGGCAGGAAGCTGGCAAATGACAAGCATCATGCAGTGTAGAATATAGTACATTTTCTCAGCAATTTCCACAAATCCTTAGGAAGGGGAACCTGGTAAAATATGCCTCCTGCAATCAAAAGTTCTGAGGTTTCCAGCTAAACATCAAGTTCACGTATGATTTCAAAGACTGAGTGAATCTGAGTTGTCTAGTTTACACATACAAGGAAGTATCTACACAAGAACACAGGTTGGATTCTCTGCCCCATTCACTCACTGATATCAGACTCCGGTCTATGTGGACAGAGAGCTGCTCTATCACACTGACTTGCCTGTATCTGTGGGGAATCAGAAAGTCCTATCATATTTCTTTTCAGATTCATCTTGGATATAAAGTTGTAGAGACATTCCAAGTATGTGGAAAAGCTCAAAGCTCATTCCCTGGGCATTATTTTATCTACTCTCATTGATGAAATGGCAATAGATAAGCACATTGGACTATTTGAATTAGCCTATTGCTATAATCACTAGTTTAGTTTGAGAAAGAGAGTAAGTAATTTATGAGTCCATGTTCCAGTTACAGCTTAAAATGTATTTGAACGACTGGGTAAACATTTCTTAAATGAAAAAAAAGGAGGTAAAGGATAGTTAATCACCGGAATGAAGGAACAGAAATGGCTCTAACAAAAGCGATAGTGGCGATTATTACATCCTAAGGGAACTCCCAAGTACTTACTCCTCTTAAGTAGCCTCAAGCTGCTGAGGAGAAAAACCTTTGTGATGTACAAGGTAACTCTAATCAGGACTAAACTGAGTGCTTATAAATTCAACATCCCTCAAGGAAAAAAATTATTTCAAAGATCAGTAACCAATCCTAACCAACAATAACAGATTTTTAAAAAATTGTTGTGATCTTTAGATTTACAAAACATTCAACTTGCACACATTTAGACTTGGTGTCTTCCTACAGGCTGTAAAATGGTAAGTTGCTACTCTGCACAGAGTAGCACCTCAGTAAGTGAATGCCAATTTCAGGACTGAGTGGAGTTATACTTTCAGTGTTTTTTTTTTTTTAACTATTGTATTCCTAGCCCATAGGTCAGTGCCAGTCCACTTAGATATACAATAAATGTTTTTGAATGAACTTGTTATACTTAATTGTAATAGTAATAGTCATATGAAAATGTTCAAGGTCAAAACACAAAGTAAGTTTTTGCAAAGATTCTTACCAAAAATTGGAGTAAAGGTGAATGCTGTACTCTATATTATTATGTGTGTCTATGTTATACTAACTTCTAAGTATAGTCTATACATTATATAATTGAGTATACAGAATATAATTGATTATGTCGGAGAAGTATGGCTTGTGATTAAGTTTAAGCCTGGTCCTCACTTTGCATAGACTTCTGAACTTAAATTCTGCCAAGTGGTCAGACATGGAGGTTGACTCACTGTAACCAATTTCCCACAGAAGCCTGTGTGTGTGTGTGTGTGTGTGTGTATTCAATGTATTATTTACAGTGAGAAGTATAACTGTTAGGTGCATCTTGGTAATCTTTGAAAGGGGAATAAAATTACTTACACATTGATTTTGGTGAGTATTGGATCTAAACTAGGGTTTTGCTTTGATATTTTAAGGGATAATTATATCCAACCAAAATATCTTGTCTCATCATTTCCCCTTCAAAGGGAAACCACTAGGGTTGGTAATGACAAAATTTACATTTTGGGACTCCTCCTAGGACAGTCAGTAAGAGCACCATATGTGTTATCTTTATACATATACATATATATGTATGTATACAGACTAAAACATTCACCTCTTCTTGACTTTTCCTTTAACAAATTAATTGTTCCACTGTAGATAAGCTAATAGAACTAGAATAAAGTTACATCCAGGTTTCTTGTTTGAAATATTGGCGCTCCCAGACCTTCTTAGACACCCATTTGTTTTTTTTTTTTTTTTTTTACAAATAGTTTATTGTCAAATTAGTTTCTACATAACACTCAGTGCTCATCCCCAAAGTGCCCTCCTTCATGCCCATCCCCCCCTCCCCCCCACATCCATCAGTCCTCAGTTTTTGTCAGCATTCAAGAGTCTCTCATGGTTTGCCTCTCTCCCTTTCCCCCACCATTTCCGCCCTTCTTCTCCCCCTTGGTCCTCCGTCAAGTTCCTCCTAATCCTCCTATACGTGCAAACATATGGTATTTGTCCTTCTCTGCCTGACTTATTTCGCTCAGCATAACACCCTCAAGGTCCATCCATGTTGCTACACATGGCCAGATTTCATTGTTTCTCATTGCCATGTAGTATTCCATGGTATAGATAAACCACATCTTCTTGATCCATTCATCTGTTGATGGACACTTAGGCTCTTTCCATGTTTTAGCTATTGTGGAGAGAGCTGCTATGAACATTGGGGTACATGTGCTCCTATGCCTCAGCATTTCTATATCCCTTGGGTAAATTCCTAGCAGTGCTATTGCTGGGTCATAAGGGAGTTCTATCGTTAGTTTCCTGAGGAACCTCCACACTGTTTTCCAGAGGGGCTGTACCAGTTTACATTCCCACCAACAGTGCAGGAGGGTGCCCGTTTCTCCACATCCTCGCCAGCATCTAGAGTTCTCTGATTTGCTCATTTTAGCCACTCTGACTGGCGTGAGGTGGTATCTCAGTGTGGTTTTGATTTGTATTTCCCTGATGAGGAGGGATGCTGAGCATCGTTTCATGTGTCTGTTGGCCATCTGGATGTCCTCTTTGGAGAAGTTTAGACACCCATTTGATCTTCATGTAATGCTCTTTGTTTTTAATACACTTTTCTTCCCTTTAGGCACTTCTGACAAATAAGACATAATTACTCAAACAACAGAGGCAAACTTTAGGTCTGGAATAATCGTTTAATATTGTTTGCTTCTAATTCAAGTTGCTTAATAAATGGGTTGGATAGAGAGGTGAGTGCAATCAGGTTGGTAATAATACCTCATATTCACACAACGGCTATATTTTATAAAGCGTGCTTGTAAACATGATCTAATTTATTTATCATCCCAAATCTTCCTGATCAGGATTAGCCCAGTTTCTTAATGTGTGTCACCAAGGCTTAGAGAGGTTGGGTCCTAGCTGACAAACAGAAAGTGTGGAGAAGCCCAGCGTTATGGGTGACAATTTTCTGCATATTATGATGAATGCTGGTGGATTGTAATCAAATTGAAAGAGAAGGTCTGTCACATGGAAATAGAATGCACCAATAAGTATGTACTCAGAGGATTGCTAGAAGTTAGCAGCTCAGACAGTAAGTGAAAATGATATAACATAATATTGTGATAGGAATGTAATAGAGATAGAAACCAAGTGAGTCACTTTTGTATAGATGGCTATTTTTGAAGTCACACAAAATGAAATTTAAAGTATTAAAGTAAGCTTAAGATATAAGCTCTCAAAAGCAATGCCATATATATTTGTTCCTTGACCCTTGGAATGCTCTTTATTAATTCAACCGGACTTAAATATTCTTTGATACTGTAGCTGAATTAATGGGCATTCAAATTTTTCACTCTCTTGGTCAATTTTCTTGCTCATATTCTAAACATAATTTTCTTTTGACCTTTTGTTTATGAAATAAATATTTAGCATGAACTTTGGAATATGAGTTTGAATTCAATACATATGCATCAAATATATCATACTTTTATTGATACCGTTATTTTTTTATTTTGCCATTCTCACAGAGCACACATCATATAATTTGTGAGCAAACATTATCATAGAAATATTATTCAAGGCATTGACAGGATGATAAAAATATTTTAAGAATATTTAAGAGCATCTCATAGCTAAAATATTATTGTTACAATTCAAATCTAACTTGTCTCATATTCTCCATGAACAAAGTAATCATTACCTAGTGTACTAAAGATAATAATAATCTCCCCAAAAGGACATTAATATGTATGATAGTTTTATGAATTTTTCATGATGTAAGATTTTCCTTTAAAAAATAATTTCTAATTTGAGTAAAAGTTTCATGTTTCTGTGAAATCTCTGGGGTAGAAATCTAATAAAAGAAAATGCATGCATCTATTTCCCTTGATTCCAACTTTTACTTCTAGCATAAATACTATGGATAACTCAAAGGGTTAGTTTTTAATAGCATTTTTTTTTATATCTCAGAATGTAATTGATCTAATACTAATAATTTTATTTGGTTACCAGTGTCTATCAAGTATCGTTTTAATTTTCATGCCCTAAGTAATATAAGAATGACCATTATAAGACATTTTTAACAGAGATAATTTGGTCAGGGATTCTTGTGGTTTAAATCCTGGTTCCACTGGATCATTACTTGTTAGTCAATATAATCTTGGAAAATATTCAGCTCCCCCATCACAAAAATTCTACCTATATGTGAATAGATAGAAATTTAATTATATAGATGTATAGAGGTATGGATGTATAAATATATGTATGTATATGTGTGCGCACGTATATATGATTTGTATATAGTATAAGAAATGCCCATGTATCATAAGTTTATTGTGAATAGTCAATGAAGTAATATATCTAAGACATCCAGAACATTCTAAACAATCAATAATTATTCAATTTTAAAAAAGCAATGATAATATCTAACCTTTATTGAATGCTACAACCTGGATTTGGAGTAATGAACATGACAGCTAAAATAGATGAACTCAAGGAGTTTATAACCAGTAAGAAGTGAAGAGACAGTAACCAGGTAAAACAATAAATAAAGATGATTTAAATAAATTGTCCAAGGATGCTGTGGAAGGTATCCAGTGGAAGAAGTGCTTTAGAGAATGGAAAGCTTCTCTAAAGAGAAGTCATTTAATCAGAGGCCCAATAAATGAAAAGTCAACAACATAAAGAACTTGAGTGAAGATCAAAATGTATTTAGCTAGCTTGAGGAAGGAAAAGCAGGCCAGTTTAACCAGGTATTATAAGGATAAATTGTTTATAGGATAAGATCTGGGAGCCAAGGCACACACATTGCTGTAAACCATAATAAGGAAGTTCGGTTTTGTTTTAGGATGCTCAAAGGCCACTGTACTAGGTAGGGGAGGGGTTGTGATCAGAATTTAAGAGTTTACTCTGGGTGCTTTGTGGAGAAAGAACTGTAAGGATATGAGAGTGGAAACAGATCAGCCTGGAATTATTGTAGATTGGTCTGGTAAGTATATAATGGTTGTTTATATTAGGACAGTGCCAGCAAATATGGGATCCATCAACTGGATTCCAGGTATACTTTTGGCTGTTGAATCAACATGAATTGGTGATGAATTAGCTATGGGAGAGGAAGATTGAGGAAAAGGCACAAAATAAGAAAGGGTCCCCTATTTGCAGCTTAAACCACTGGCTAACTGGTGGCCTCATTTCTTAAGATTAAAAAACAAGCAGAAGACATATTTAAAAAATCAAGTTTTGTTAGCACCTCCTGGATTTGAGATGCCAAATAAGCACTCTGAGATGTCAAGTGAGATATATGGAATTGAGGGAATGAGTCTAGACTAAATATTTAAGTTTGTGACTCATTAACATATAGATGATATTGAAAGCCACAGGTAGATGGATTTATCTAAAGAGAGAATTAAAAATTAGATTTTCATTAATGATACAATACAATGTGCTATGGTTTCATATAATATTTTACTCATTTAATCTCAACTGCTTACAGAATTTTGCTCACAGGATAAGAGGTGTTAGGGGGAAAAATGTGTCAAATTTAGAAATGGTATAGTTGCTGGTAGAATGAACACAAAGAATTGGTTTGTCAAGCAAGATTCATTAAAATTATAGATCTTGGGGTGCCTGGGTGGCTCAGTTGGTTAAGAATCTGACTTCGGCTCAGGTCATGATCTCACGGTTCATGGATTCGAGCCCCCCATCGGGCTCTGTGTGGACAGACAGCTCAGCGCATGGAGCCTGCTTCAGATTCTGTGTCTCCCTCTCTCTCTAACCCTCTGCTCTCTCTCTCTCTCAGAAATAAATAAAACATTCAAAAAAATAAAATTATAGATCTTACTATTAAGGTTCATATAAATATTCAAGAGGCATAGGAAAAGATCCAGAGTACAGCTTCTCAGGGTCTTTCTCTGTGCCTTGGACCTACCTTCTGGCCCAGAGTAATAGATACAGTCTCTGAACCAGCTGTGCTGCTTTTCTAACACTAAGGGGAGAATTTCAAGTTATGAAATACATCCATTTTGTAATTGCACGGTTATGTAGCTTATATGACCTTCTCTAGGAAGCTTTCCAGGATAAACTCACAGATTTAGGCTGGTCCTGATAAAAGCCTTGCAACAGACAAGCGTTTTCCTCCTAGAATATACCAGTGATTTGATCACTGGAGAGTCAGTTATTAGCATATTTACATTGAGATTAGACAAAATCATCTGGGAGCTTTCTTTTCTATAATGTTTCCTCCCTACGTACAGTAAAGAGATAGAAATGGACCACAGGCTAGCTGCTTAGCTCCTTCCTTCCGGCTGGTATCCTCAGAGAAAAGGCATGACTACAGGAACAGAGCATACAGGGGAGATGGAAGGAAATGTTTTGGAGAGAGAGGTCAAATAAGTAATGAAGAGGGTGGAGTACCGGTGTTTTCATTTTTATGAAAGCTGAGGTCAGGGAAAATTAGGACGGAAGTAGGAATAAAGTTACAGACAACCTACCCGGAGTCTTTTATTAAGGAGGGAGAAAGACTAGCAGGTTGGAAGATGGCAAAATTAAGAAGGCATAAGGATGCTGTACTTGAATGATATCAGCTACGGAGGAGGAGAGATTTTTGATGGGGGGAGAAGAAAAATTTGTTTAACAGTGGTTGTGTCAGAATAAAACATATGCATACTCTATCTCCTGTCTTCAGAACGATTAGATGTCAGAGAGAAACAGGCGAGCAATTAAGTCTTCTTTTAAGAGGGCTAGAGGAAAAATGGTGTCCTCGGGGATTTAATCTAAGGTGAAGAAGGGGCGCCTGGGTGGCTTAGTCGGTTAAGCGTCAGACTTTCGCTTAGGTCATGATCTCGCGGTTCGTGGGTTCGAGCCCCGCGTCGGGCTCTGTGCTGACTACCAGCTCAGAGCCTGGAGCCTGTTTCAAAGTCTGGGACTCCCTCTCTCTCTGACCCTCCCCTGCTCACGCTGTCTCTCTCTTTCTCTCCTAGAAATAAATAAAAACATTAAAAAAAAAATTAAGGTGAAGAAGATTAAGAGGAACTTCATAAAATTTGGGAGGACAGACTATAGTGTCAGATTAGTGAACCAGAATCATGGATTGAAATTCTTGGCTAGTCCTTGTTGTCACGAAGGTACTTGATATCACTGCATTTCAGCGGGATTAGTCTGGAGATCCTCTTAAAAGGTCAATGATCCAATTCAGCTTTTTCCCTAATAGTCTCTCCAGGCAGCTTTACTTCTATTTCTGTAGATTCACTACACTAAATCTGAGTGAGGAGGTTAAAATGAAAGGAAATAACTATTTAACATTTTATATGGCTTTTAAATATATTTATATAATGTTTATTATAGTGTAAAATCTTATTCAATGTTGATGAACTTGATAGAGAATATATAGTTTTTAAGAATATTTGTTAAATGGAATAGTGAATTAAAATTAACGCAAAATGGAAAACTAAATAAAAGGTACCTGAAACTTGCGTAAACCCATCTGAGAAAACTGGATTGTTTTGCAGGCGTGGGTTCTTTCTCCTCCTCCTCCTCCCTTTTCTTCTTTATCTATATATGAATTAAAAATTATGTAATACTTTAAGAATACCTTGATTAGAATTTAGTTTTAAATGAACTTCTTTTTATTAAAAAAAAATCTCTTATGGAAACATCAGAAGCTGAAAGCTATTCAGAAACAAATCCGGTTAATAAAATATGAAATCAAGGCCAATGATACTGTTTTTAAGGGAAACATAAACATATATGATCATAGCATGTAAACTTTAAAAACAGATATTGAAGAAAATTCCAAAAGTGGTAACTCCAAAGATATTTTAGGAGGCTATAATATTAAAACAAGTGTTTGGCAAATGTATTAAGGGTAATATGTATTTAAATAGAAAACCTCTGGAGCTTGTTAAAACAAATATAGATTATTAATTTACACACATGCGATATAAATTATGCCTCCCAAGAGGCACCTGGGTGGCTCAGTTCATTAAGTATCTGACTCTCGGTTTTGGCTCCAGTCATGATCTCATGGTTTCATGGGTTCGAGCCCCACATTGGGCTCTGCACTGACAGGATGGGGACTGCTCTTCATTCCCTTCTCTGTGTCCTTCCCTTGCTCACAATGTCTCTGTCTTTTTAAAAAAAATAAACCTAAAAAAATATGCCCCCCAAAACCATATTTTCTTACCATCCCGAATTGTAATATGTTAAACTGTCAAATAGCTCCTATGGAGCAGAGACTGGTCAGATTGTTACACTTCCATATATTTGTTGGTAAGGATAAAACAAGGCCAAATAGCTTTAGATTGTTTATTACATGAGGCACAGAAGACGGCATATACTTCAAGTCTCATAGGGGTACCATGGAGGTGGGCCAAGGTGGCCACCAGACACACGACAGATCTATGCCACAGCTGAATAACCTCGAGACAAAGGAGATCTTGGTCTTGTGTTAAGACTTTCTGAGAGATCTGCCCCTTCTGCCTTCTAGAAAGAGACATTATCTTTCATACTCCGAAATGTTTCCAGGAAAGGAGACTTTAGATTTGTTACTTTGTGATGTAAACCAGTCTGGTCTCTGTTTTGGAGCAGTTTTGCACACATCCTTGAGCAAAACTGTCACTGCCTTTTGTTCAGAAGAGTTGAAGAAATGCCAGAATTAGCTCCCAACACATGTATGATGAAAAAAAATGTTTATTTTATTTTTCCGAGAGAGGGGGAGCACTGGCAGGGGAGGTGCAGAGAGAGTGGGGGACAGAGGATCCAAAGGAGTCTCCAAGCTGACAGCAGAGAGCCTAGTGTGGGGCTCAAACTCACAAGACTCGATATCATGACCCAAAACGAAGTTGGACGCTCAACGGACTGAGCCACCCAGGTGCCCCTGTATAATGAAAATGTTCAAGGAAGGTGTGGTTGAAGCCTAAAATAGTCTAGTATAGAGTATCTCAAATTACTTCAACTTTAAAAGCCCTTGTTTTTTAAAAACTATTTTCCAGAGAAGCAAGATAGCAGAGAAATAGGGAGCTCTGTACATTTTGGTCACCCCCATCTCTCAAACAGAGAAGGCCTGAAACCATAGGATACTAAACCGCAGGAGTTTGGGAGGAAAAGAGGCAGAGTCCACTAAGAAGACAACCTCATAGGTGTGTGAGTGTGAACTGGGGAAGATAAAAACGGGGCGGGACCTGGAGACACGGAGAGAGGGGAGGGAACCCCTTTGCGGGGAGCTGCAAAGAGTCGAGGGAAAGAGAAAGAGCGGCTGAAACTGCTCATAGAACTGTCCCTGGAGAAGAGAAAAACCTCGGCTCAGGACGGAGAGTGATCCTATTTCTAGCTGTGGTGCGGACTTTGGGCTGGTGCCCCGGTCCCAGGCAGCGCTAGGAGAAACTGCTCCACTGCTCTCCCTGCTCAATCCCGCTGGGAAGCAGCCGGGCCCGTCGGATTGTATTTTGGGTGGTATCAATAAAGCACACAGACTAAGACCTGGAAATGAGGCAGGGCTTGGGACATAGAACATGGCCCACCTTGGCTACACCTGCTGCACAAGGAGATCGGAGCCAAAAGAGTGATTTGCAATGCTTAGTTTGAGAAGGGACTCAGGCGCCGCCATTTTTCTCCCCACAACCAGGAAGGCAGGACCTCAGGGAGGGGCCCAAAGGATCACAGTGGAGGCTAAGATATGCCTACACCAAACCACGCCCATACCCACTAGATAGCTGCTTTTTTTCTTTTACCAGAGCCTGGGGCAAGACCAACATGGATGCACTGCCGTGATTAATTCTAGATCAATTCTTTCTATTCAGATATATTTTCCCTTGTTTTTTTGTATTCCTCCCTTCTGCTGGACTGGGCACTCTGGTCATTGGTTTGCTTAAACAGTCACATTTAATCTGTTCTCTAGATGTATATTCTACACCTCCACCGCTACCTCTCTCTCTCTCTCTCTCTCTCTCTCTCTCTCTGTCTCTGGAGTAATCAGACTATATAGCTTTTCTGAGTAACATTATCTTGGTTTCTTGCTCCTCGCCTCCTACCATATTCTCCTCTCTCTCTCTCTCTCTCTCTGAATTAAGCCTCTTAGTCTCTCTGCCTGGTCATTGTCCAACTTTGCTTTCTCCCCACCCTGTCATTTCTTTCTTTGTATATGCTCTTCCATGAGCACTGCATACACCCTGTTCTTTATTTGTAGCTGGGAATTCTGGTTTTATGCTTTTAGACTGTCTTTGTCTTTTGGGTTTTATTCTTTTCTTTTCTTTTCTTTTTTCTTTCTCTTTTTGCCTTTTGGTTTGCTTGTTTGTTAGATTTGTCTGTGTGTTTGCATGCCTTTGTTTGTGGGTGTGTCTGTCAGTTTTCCTTTCCAGGGCTACCTCAAGAAACAAGCCAAAGTACACATGGTGGAGAGTCCCAAATACCACTATGAGCATGGAAATAAAATAGCCAAAGTCTCAACAAGAAAGACCAAGAGACACCATTCAAAGAACACTTCCTGAAAGAACAGGCCCTGGCCAGTCAATGAGCCTTCTTTAATATAGCAATACTCGCAAGTGCAGAGTGCATAATAATCTTTTAAAACTAACAAGAGACAGAAAGCTAGCCAAAATGACAAAACGGAAAAACTCTCCTCTAAAGAAATTCCAGGAAGAAATGACAGCTAAAGAACTGCTCAAAATAGATATAAGCAACCTAACTGAACAAGAATTTAGAACAATAGTCATAAAATTAATTGCTGGGCTTGAAAAAAGCATGGAAAACAGCAGAGAAGCGATTGCTACAAAAACTATGGAGCTTAAAAATAGTTGTGATGAATTAAAAAATGCTATAAATGAGGTGCATAATAAAACGGAGGCATTCAAAGACAGATTGAAGAGGCAGAGAGGAGAATAGATGAATTAGAAGACACAATTATAGAAAAAGAGGAAGCTGAGAAAATTGAGATAAACGGACCTAGAACCACAAAAGGAGAGTTCGAGAACTGAGAGATACAATCAAATGGAACAATATTGGTATCATGGGAATTCCAGAAGAGGAAGAGAGAGGGAAGGGTGCTGAAGGAGTACTTGAACAAATTATAGCTGAGAACTTTCCCCATCTGGGGAAGGAAACAAACATTGAAATCCAAGAGACACAGAGAACACCCCTCAGACATAACTTGAATTTATCTTCTGCATGACATATCATAGTGAAACTGAGAAAATATAAGGACAAAGAGAATTCTGGAAACACCTAGGGATAAAAGGGCCATAACATACAAAGGGAGACCTATCAGAGCAATTACAGACCTATCTACTGAAACTTCGCAGGCCAGAAAGGAATGGTAGGAAATCTTCAATATGATCAACAGAAAAAATATGCAGCCAAGAAATAAACAATATAGAATATATTAGGCAGAAATATTATAGAATTTATTTATGCAGAAATAAACAATGTAGAATCCAAAAAACAGTTGAACAGATCAATGAAACCAAGAGTTGGTTTGTTGAAAAAATAAACAAAATTGATAAACCTCTAGCCATGCTTCTCAAAAAGAAAAGAGAGAGCACCAAAATAGACAAAATCATGAATGAATATGGATTTATTACAACCAATCCCTCAGAAATACAAGCAATTATCAGGGATTACTATGAAAAAGTATATGCCAACAAACTGGACAACCTAGAAGAAATGGACAAATTCCTGAACACATACTCACTACCAAATTTCACACAGGAAGAGATAGAAAATCTGAACAGACCCATAACTAGTAAAGAAATTGAATCAGTTATCAAAAATCTCCCAACAAATAAGAGCCCTGGGCCAGATGGCTTCCCTGGGGAATCCTACCAGACATTTAAGGTAGAATTAATACCCATTCTTCTCAAACTATTCCAAAAAACAGAAATGGAAGGAAAACTTCTGGACTCATTCTATGAAGCCAGCATTACTTTGATTCCCAAGCCAGGCAGAGACCCAGCAAGAGAAGAGAACTACAGTTCAATATCCTTGATGAATACGGATGCAAAAATCCTCAACAAGGTACTTGCAAATCGAATCCAACAGCATATAAAAAGAATGATCCACCATGATCAAGTGAGATTCATTCCTCGGTTACAGGGGTGGTTCAATATTCGCAAATTAATCAATGCGATACATCACATTAACAAAAGAAAAGATAAAAACCATACGACCCTGTCAATAGATGCAGAAAAAGCATTTGACCAGATACAGCATCCCTTATTACTAAAGACCCTCAAGAAAGTCGGGATAGTAGGAATTTACATAACATCATAAAATCCATCTACGAGAAGCCCTCAGCTAACATCATCCTCAGTGGGGGAAAACTGAGAGCTTTCCCCCTGAGATCAGGAACACGACAGGGATGTCCACTCTCACCACTGTTGTTTAACATAGTGCTGGAAGTCCTAGCATCAGCCATCAGACAACAAAAGGAAATCAAAGGCATCAGAATTGGCAAAGAAGAAGTTAAACTTTCACTTTTCTCAGACGACATGATACTCTACCTAGACAACCTGACAGACTCCACCAGAAGCCTACTAGAGCTGATCCATGAATTCAGCCAAGTTGCAGGGTGTAAAATCAACGTACAGAAATCGGTTGCATTTTTATACACCAACAATGAAGCAACAGAAAGAGAAATCAAGAAACGGATCCCATTCACAATTGCACAAAAAAACCATGAAATACCTAGGGATAAGCCTAACCAAAGATATGAGATCTGTATGATGAAAACTATAGAAAACTTATGAAGGAAATTAAAGAAGACACAAAGAAATAGAAAAACATTCCATGCTCATGGGTCGGAAGAATAAATATTGTTAAAATGTCATTACTCCCCAAAGCAATCTACACATTCAATACAATCACAATCAAAATTGCACCAGCATTCTTTCAAAGCTAGAACGGTCCTAAAATTTGCATGGAACCACAAAAGACCCTGAATAGCCAAAGTAATATTGAAGAAGAAAACCAAAACGGGAGGCATCACAATCCCAGACTTTAGCCTCTACTACAAAACTGTCTTCATCAAGATAGTATGGTATTGGCACAAAAACAGACGCATAAACAAATGGAATAGAATAATGAACTCAGAATTGGACCCACAAATGTACAGCCAACTGATCTTTGACAGAGCGGGAAAGAGCATCCAATGGAAAAAAGACAGCCTCTATAACAGATGGTGCTGGGAGAACTGGACAGCAACGTGCATAAGAGGGAACCTGGACTACTTTCTCACACCACACACAAAAATAAACTCAAAATGGGTAAAGGACCTGAATGTGAGACAGGAAACCATCAAAACCCTAGAGGAGAAAGCAGGAAACAACCTCCTTGACCTCAATTGCAGCAATTTCTTACTTGACACATCCCCAAAGGCAAGGGAATCCAGAGCAAAAATGAACTATTGGGACCTCATCAAGATTCAAAGCTTTTGCACGGCCAAGGAAACAATCAATAAAACTAACAGGCAACTGACGGAATGGGGAAAGATAGTTGCAAATGACATATCAGATAAAGGGCTAGTATCCAATATCTATAAGGAACTCACCAAACTCCACACCTGAACAACAAACAATCCAGTGAAGAAATGGGTAGAAGACATGAACAGACACTTCTCCAAAGAGGACATCCAGATGACCAACAGACACATGAAACGATGCTCAGTGTCCCTCATCATCAGAGAAATACAAATCAAAACCACACTGAGATACCACCTCACGCCAGTCAGAGTGGTGAAAATGAACAAATCAGGAGACTATAGATGCTGGTGAGGATGTGGAGAAACAGGCACCCTCCTACACTGTTGGTGGGAATGTAAACTGGCGCAGCCCCTCTGGAAAACAGTGTGGAGGTTCCTCAGGAAACTAACAATAGAACTCCCCTATGACCCAGCAATAGCACTGCTAGGAATTTACCCATGGGATACAGGAGTGCTGATGCATAGGAGCACATGTAACCCAATGTTCACAGCAGCACTCTCAACAGTAGCCAAAACATGGAAAGAGCCTAAGTGTCCATCAACAGACGAATGGATCAAGAAGATGTGGTTTATCTATACCATGGAATACTACATGGCAATAAGAAAGAATGAAATCTGGCCATGTGTAGCAATGTGGATGGATCTTGAGGGTGTTATGCTGAGCAAAATAAGGCAGACAGAGAAGGACAGATACCATATGTTTTCACTTATAGGTCGATCAGGAGGAACTTAATGGAGGACCATGGGGGAGGAGAAGGGGAAAAATAGTTGTGGGGAGGGAGGCAAACCATGAGAGACTGTTGAATACTGAGAAAAAACTGAGGGCTGATGGGGGTGGGGGAGAGAGGAAAGGGAGTGATGGGGATGGAGGAGGGCACTTGTTGGGATGAGCATTGGGTGTTATATGGAAACCAACTTGACAATAAACTATGAGAGGAAAAACAAAGAAACAAAAAACCCTATTTTCCAGTCCCCAATGAAAATAACAAAAATAATGTCAAATATAAACACAATAATGAATAAGAAGAACGGTATTGTTTTATATTATCATTGGGTATACACTAATTTTATTTTTCTAACATTGTCAGGAAGTGTCCCATATTAGAGAGTTTTCCAAATCATTAAAAATTAACATTTCAAGAAAAAGTATTGCCAAACATTTCTTAAAAGTTGGATTGTTGAGGCGCCTGGGTGGCTTAGTCGGTTAAGTGTCCGACTTTCGCTTAGGTCATGATCTCGCGGTTCGTGGGTTCGAGCCCCGCATCGGGCTATGTGCTGACTGCCAGCTCAGAGCCTGGAGCCTGTTTCAGAGTCTGTGTCTCCCTCTCTCTCTGACCCTCCCCTGCTCACGCTGTCTCTCTCTCTCCTAGAAATAAATAAAACATTAAAAAAAAAAGTTGGATTGTTTTTGTTTGCTGATCTTTTACATTTAGGAAAGCTGGAGCTGGAAGCTCTCCTGCAGTTTTAGGTCAGCTTACAAGCCCATGAACTTCTAAAGATATGAAAGTGAATGTTAGAAGACTTCTGTTCTAAGGGTAAGGGCTTTATACCTTTTATTTAGATGCTCCGAGAATTTTTCCCGTTATCCCCAGATATGCTAGTGATTTTCAGAGGACCGAGTTGGCAATTCTATTACTCTTAGAGAGCTTTTGACAGAAATTCTACTCCCTTATCATTTTGACATTAGGGCTCATTAAAACTTCACCACAAGAAAACAAACTTGTGGCTCCTGGTGAATGTCTAGAAAGCATCACATAATTTAGCCAGTGAGCACTTGGGAGCTCAGAGATTAGTGCAGAATTGCTAATCTGGGAAGCTAAAGTCTGCTGCAGGCCAATCTAAGTACTACCACCTCACTAGCTGGTGTTTTTATCTAGCCTTTACTATCGTACACCATAGAAAATGTCACTCCAAGACCCATGGCCCCTTTTCAAAATAGCCTCCTTCATCTTTTCTCCAGGAAACACAGGTTGTAACAGATTTGAACATAAAATGTGTAAGCAAGGAAATGAAAATCAGCTATATCTTATTACCGACACAGCACCGCTGTTCACATTTCTACTTATTTTCCATGCTGGCTTTCCCTTTTCCCTCTGTGTAAATATGTGTGGGTCTAACACTGGCGACATGAAATGCATCGCTTTGCATTCTGTCTTTTTTTTTTTTTCTCATTATGATATCATGACCATTTTCTCATGTCAACACTTTTTAGTCATTTTCAATTTCTGAGTTTACCCTCCACTTCTGTGCTTTTAAAGCCTTCCCTTTCCTGGTCGCCCCTCTAACTCAAGTTGAATTGATTGCTTTCTCATGCTCCCAGAGACCCCTGCCAACAGCACCATGAGAACTTCCGCTTGCTATTCTCTGTCTCTGCCATTAGATTGCATGTTTCTTGAAACCAAGAGCAATGACCTTTACCTCCACATTACGAGCACATGACATTTTACTCGAAGGACATAGAAACTCATTACGAGTTTGTGGAGTGAATTAGTAAACACAGTTTCAGGGTCAGTTCAAATATTGTCTTTTTCATAGTAGTTATCTCCATGGGAAAGGACTATCTCCCTTTTGGGGACCTTTATATCACTTTGTTTCTCATAGTTAAGTTTTCTTTATATATATTTTTTCTCATGAAAATGCAATCTTCTTGAGGGCAGAAGCAATACTCTGTCAGTATCACACCCCTCCCAGGTTCCTGTAAAGAACTTACAGAGTAAACTGTCATATATTTAAGTTGAGTTATAAAGATATGTCTGATTATTATTTATATTATTATTAATTATATTTAATTTTGATATATTTAATTTTAACTTTCCTTATGAGAGGAGATTTTATGAAGATTACTTGGTATGGCATTTATATATATTTAGACAAAGTATTATTCCCTTGTATCTCTTTTTGTAGTAGATAAGTCTATAAAATTTTTTTGTGATTAGGATGGAATATATGTTTATTTATTTTAAGAGATTCTAAATGATCTCAGTCAAAAGTCACTTTCCTATAACTCTCTCATGGACATGTGTTTGGTTTCTCTCTTTCTCTCTCTTGCCTTTCTTGTCTGATTTTTCATAAAATGAGAGCATTATTTTGGCCAGATTTTTAGAATTTATCTTCTGAAAGACAGTACAAGTTTATGCCGGATTGTGTGACGTTCTCTCTTGTTCTACAAATGCACATTTTTGAAACCGTAATATAAATATTATGATTCATAAAAAGTGAAAAAATATAGCATTCTTATAACCTGCTCTGTTCCTTTTTCTAAAAATAACTCATACTTATTACATTTTCTTATTGAAATTTTAATATGTGAGTAGTATAATAATAAAACTGTTCCCTAAGTATGTAATGGGTAATATTATTTTGTTAACTATCTACTTTACATTATTGTTATACATAATTTTGACATTCATAAAGGTGATTGAATAGTATAATAAAGTTTAAAGCAGTTATACTATTTTTCAGTTTTATTTCAGGTAACAGAATATTTTGTTCCAAGTATGTGGTAACCATAGTATTTGAATATATAAGTCCTATATATGGCATTCAAGCTGTCATGTTTCATTAGAAATACCCTTGGACTAAAAATTAAAAAAAAAAAACTGAGGTTTTCAATCCAATTTCACTACTACACCAGAAATCACATGAATTTAAACAAGTTCTCATCACAAGTCCAGTTTCTTTTTCTGCAATATTCACTTCAAACACTCAATAAAAATTTCGTGAGCGCCTGCTCTATTCCAAACACTGAGTGTAGGGTTGAAAGGCAGAAACTCTAAAAGACTAGTGGTGTCAAAGTAGAATTTCCAATAAGTTAAATACATAACTTGTATATAAACATAAATTGAATAGATGTCAAATCTTTAATTCACAAATTAACGATAGAACCAATAAGGATGATTCAAAGAGTTTCGGAGAGAATGAACACTTGAACAGAATGGCTAATTTAGAGAGAAACCTAGTTAATGTCCTACAGCGCAATAAAACTGTGCAGCTATAGGACAAGCATCAGTTCAGTCTACCAGCTAATGACCATCCTTACTGAGCTGTGTGTCCTCCAAACCAATCGTACAACAGCAAGTTACACCAAGGCACATACTCCTAGTAATCAGATATTCTCCAGCTGGCCTGCCAATGCTCCATCAAAAAACAGAAAGGAAATAGACCAAACCCTCCACTTACAAGTTTTACATACTTATCTTAGCAAAGGGAAAGAGAGATCAGGAGCTCAGTGGTGAAAGCATGGTGAGTACTTTGACAAAGTTTCTGTCATATTACAAGAGAATTACAAGCGCCTATTGGGGACTGTGGGAAGGGAGCAGAGACATCGTCAAGGGAGACGCTAGGATGCTAAGGATATTTTTCCTGAGATCTGAAAAACAACAACAAACCCAGGCGGTGAAGTTTCTTTCAGGAAGGGAAACAGGAAACAGAATGTTAAATGAGAACTGTGATTTGATTCCTGAGTGACTATTGTGTGTAACATATGAGACAATGAATGGTGGGAAAGAATTAATCTGATTAATGAGCATAGGCAGGGGTGGGAAGCGGAATTTTTGTTTTTTGATAGAAAGGTTAATCTGACTCAGAAACCCCAGAGCAAATTAAATAGTCAAAAAACAAAAGACACAACCTCGGTATCTGCAGGAATGCTTCAAATACTTTGGGAAAGAATCAATTGGGAATAGTTTTTGACATCTTGACCAAGAATTACTTGCCATTCTCAGAAAGCACGAGTCCTGGTACTATTTATTGTTACATTGGTGTCACAGTTTCCCTACAGCAACAGCTACCACAGTTTGATGTTATGATTGTAGAGTCCATAGGGTCACTTATTCAATTATATAATTGTTCTCACAAAATGTTATCATTCGATGTGACTGTAGGTGGAAGGAGGTGCTTAAGCCCATTTTGCAATTTCTTCTTCAACCAAAACCTTGGAATCACCATCGCCATCATTAAATTTTTTATTATATTTAAATCACCATACTTTCTATTATTTTCAAATTCAAAAATTTTAAAGTCTTTTCTCTAAGATAGGAAAAAAAACCCATTGTTGAAATTGTTGCTATGCCAATTTTGGGCAACAGAAACCTGACAGTGAACAATGTAAAAGTCTTTTGTTTCAGATATTTCTCATTGTCTTCTAACCTAGGTTTTTAGAAAACCAAAGAAAAAATAATTTTAAAAGATGTATGTTCACATTTTTGAATAAAACTATATTTGTTTGTAATGGCAGCTTATATAGAATTGTGCATAATTATCTGTACATGTTATACAACAGAATCCTAAGGGACCACTTTCTTTTTTTAAAAAAATGTGTATTTATGTATTTAGAGAGAGAGAAAGAGGCCACACATGTGAGCATGAGCAGGGGAGGGGCAGAGAGCGATGGAAGGAGAGAAATCCCAGGCAGGCTCTACACTGTCAGCATAGAGCCTGATGATAGGCTCTATCTTATAAACCATGAGGTCATGACCCAAGCTGAAATCAAGAGTTGGATGCTTAACCAACTTTGCCACCCAGCATTGCCCTAAGAGACTATTTTCAAATCCATTTTGAGTGGCAGTGTGACTTGAATAATCAGTCTTGCTTACCTAGACAATTATCTATTACATATCCTCATCGATTTCTTACAAGGAAGAGAAAAGCAGCCTCTGATAGCTAAGAACTGCTCTTGAACCATCAGTTAAACCTTGGTCTTAATAGCTGCTGACCTTGTGCCTTGGTGTTCTCCTATTGACCGTAAACAATTTTACAGGACACCAACATCAGACAATACAACAGATGCCACCAACATATGTGACTATGATGAATGCAGACCAAAATAAGACCACTCCCTCTTAATGTCTAAACAGATAAAAATGCAAACATTACCCAAAGCACAAAAATGACCAAATATCCTCCTATCCTGGATTACTTGAGCGAGCTCTTCTTCTTTGCTAATCATAGCTTTATCCATTCTTTCCTTGTTCTAGATAAGGTTCCTTAAGATGCCTGTAGCAGACCAGCTCCAAGTTGTCACACCTTCATGTAATCTTTGTCCCTTGAATGTAGGCAGTCCCTACAGCTGACAGCCAGCAAGAAGCCAAGGTCCTCAGTAGGACAACTCATAGAAGAACTGAATTCTGCCAACATGCACAGGAACACGGAAATGAATCCTTTCCCTAGTGAGTCTTGAGATGAGACCACAGCCCCAGGTGATACCATGATTGCAGCCCTGTGAGAAGATAAAAAGCAGAGGATCCATCTCAGCTATGTCTAGAGACCTGACCCACAGACTGCGAAATAGATGTGTAGTGTCTTAAACTTCAAAGTCTGAAGACTGTGAAATAGATGTGTAGTGTCTTAAACTTCAAAGTCTGAAGACTGTGAAATAGATGTGTAGTGTCTTAAACTTCAAAGTCTGAAGTATTTTGTCATGCAGCAATAGATTGCTAAAGAAGTAGCCAATTCTAGAATTGCCTCCAATTCCTGACAACTTTCAATCCACAAACAACATTCGATCCAAAGCTTCCTTCAAGCTGTCCCCAAATCATCTAATAAAAGCCTAAATTTTATGGTGCATTTGTAACATACACTTTCTGAATCATATCCATGAATCCCCACGATGTACATTTTTTGTTGCAATGATTTACTGCCCCCCCTTCCCCAATTTTATTCAAATGTAATTTATTTGTAGTGGTCTTAGGCCACTGGATATTTACACTTGTTCTCTGCCTTTTAACAATTCAGTTCTGTTGAATTGTTGTATCTGTTATGTCTGTTTTTCTGTAATATCTGTTGAACATTATCCTCCAAAAAGACCAACAGAGGCCGTGATTGATCAAGCAAAACTAAGTTTATCACACCTATTGCAGAACTTCACTTGGCAGTCTTAGCAGTATCTTAAAATGAAGAATTAGGAAGGATATTTGTAAAGTTTTAGGGCCTTGGCTAGATGATTTTAAAGTGGTTCCTACAAGGTGGAGAAATGGTTGGGACTGAGTTGAGTTAATGGTATAATTATTATGGATTGATTAGTTGATATAAGATAATGATCTTTAAATGAGGCTTGATGAACAAATATTTTGATTTTGATGATTTGGCTATTTTAATTTATTCATTGTTATTTTTTTAAAAGCAAACATTTTCTGGATCAAATAGCTATGTTTACTTACCCATGTTATTTGTTTAACACAGGGATGTAAATAGATGTGTTTGTCTCAATATTGCTTGGCACAGGGGTAGGGAATTGGACAGGTTTCAGTGTTCATACAATTGCACCATGGTCTTTGTGGCTAGGTTTAGGTAATGAGCTTCTAAATAGCATAGTTCCAATTTCACTTTAAATGCAGGTTCTGTCTGTTCTGTTGCTAAGGAGGATTGGCCTAAACCTAGTTCTGCCATATTCAATCCAATGTACTTCCCTTTCTAGATTCTCTCATTTTCTTTTTTCATCATAGGGTTCTATAAAAATGTAGCAGGATGGTACACAAAGGAAAAGTTCTTAACATGTTCTGTTTTGGCAGGATCTCGGTCCCAGGCCTGAGTTAGGAGTATACTCCGAACTGGACATAGCATGCATGCTCTAGCTTGTTTGAGTAATGCTATTAAAAATCAGTCCTAGGGGCAGCATTTTAGAATTTTCCTGTTTAACAGACTCTCATGCTCTATCCTATTATATAATTAAAATTTCCAACATTGGGATAATAGATTATTTGATAAAGTAGGACCTGTCCTACTAATTAATATCTCCTATTACACAATCCTAAGTCAGAATAAAAATCTTTGGAAATGCATTGCCTGGTGGTAATATGTCAGATCTAGATCTTTTTAGTTGCAAATAAGTATGGTCTTAATTCAAGCAGGGCCTCATTTTTTTTTTTTTTTGTTCTTGTTGCTTTCAGTTTCACCAAGTTCCTAACTGCATCTCCTTTGAATTTTTTCAATTCCATTTCCAGCTAAATAAAGAAAGGTAGTTTCTTCCCTTAGTCTTACCTGGAAATAAGTGCAACTATATTAACTATGAACTACACATGTACATTATGGGTATAATACAAACTATCATAATAACTGGAGATGCATATTGACCATTGATTTAAGACACATAAAGTGTCAGGAACAGATACATGAGTCATGAATTTGAAGCAATTCATTCTTCCTTAATTCACTGGAAGAAAATAACTTCTTATTTTTTTCCCTTCTGAATAAGAGCTAGGTACATCATAATAGGTACACAATAGTTGTTGATTGAATTTCAGTCTAATTCATTCAATAGATATAATACAGTTCCTTTTATAGGCCAATTACTTTTCTAGGTGCTGGTAATCTATCAGTGAGAAAAAAGATCTCTGTCTTGTGAAACTCACACTCTAATAGGTACAGCCAGACAGTTCATAATATATATAGTAATTAAATTATGTGGTTTGTTAGAAGGTGACAAGTTCTATTATCAAAGAAAATCAGAGCCTAAGAGAACTTAAAGTGGTTAAGGGAAAAAAAAAAAGATTTACTCAGAAACTATTGCAATAGGGGGAGAAAAGAGGCTAATACAGAGTTGGGTTCAATACTGAAGACAACAAGGAAGGTGGGGGAGTTTATAGCCAAACTGTAGAGTGGAGGGGTTAGTGGATGGAAAATTACTAAAAGGAAACATCAGGAGTAAAAGGAGATTTCTGGTTGGACTAACTCAATAGGATTCTTGGTGAAGGCAGGTCAGGGAGATCAGACACCTAACATGGGGGATGGAGCACGATGAAGAATTCGATCAGATGTGGAAGTGATTGGTCATTGAGGGTAGAGGATTCTTGACACACTATCTTAGAAAGATTCTTGCTCAAAGTAGGCTCCTAAGGATAACAGATGAAAAGGGCCTAGTTGAAAAGGGGCTCAGTGGACCTTGTCTAGAGTTTGTTCAAGAAGGGAATCCTTGTTACTATGTAAAAAGGAAAAAGTAGAGAAAGGTGAGAGAAATGAGGGAATGGTGGTAAAGGTGTTGCTGTATTAGAATAGTCAGCTTTGGTGAGAAGGAAGAATTTGCCAAATTACATCTCAGAGGAGGGCTTTTCAGTCAGAAGAAATAGCCAGAAGAAAAGTTCCAGAAGAGTGTCACTAGCATGTAAAAGAATGAGAAACCCAGTGTGGTCAGAGAAGAGCAGATGGAGACAGAAAAGGGATTTCTGGGGTTCCTGGGTAGCTCAGTCAGCTAAGTGTCTGACTCTTGATTTCAGCTCAGGTCATGATCACGGGATCACGGGATTGAGCCCCTAATCAGGCTCTGTGCTGAGAGTGGAACCTGATTAAGATTCTCTCTCTTTCTCTCTCTGCTCCTTCCCTGCTCAATTTGCTCTAAAAAAGAAAGAAAAAGGGGAAAAAAGAAAGAAAACAAAATTGATTTCATTTGTTTAATTCCACAGTTAACTAAGACTTATTTGATAAAGGTTTTCTTTTTCAAAATCACTTCCATGAATACCAATAGCCAAAGGAATATAGGAAATACTTTATTTATTACTGCCCATAATGATGTTAATGGTAAATGACATTTATTATTAAGTATATTACTTCATGATAAATGGATCCTACTTAGATAAAAGATAAATGGACAACACCAACTATGTATAGTTTACAAGAGACTTAGTTCAGCTTTAAAGACACATCTAGACAAAGTAAAGAATAAAAAAGATATTCCATTATAGAGTGTTTACCCAAAGAAAACGAAAACACTAATTTGAAAAGATATGTGCACCCCTATGTCTATTAAAGTATTATTTACAATGGCCAAGATACAGAAACAACCTAAGTGCCTATCAGTAAACAAATGGATAAGGAAAACGCAGCATACTATGGAACAGAAAAAAGCAAACAAAAAGCAGAATCACATCTATAAATAGAACAAACTGATGATTACAGAGGGGAAGACAGTGGGAGGGAGGGCAATAAAATGGGTTGAAAAGGAGAGAGAGATATAGCCTTCCAGGAATGCCTAGATCACAAGAATAAAGGCACAGCATAAGGAATACAGGCAATGATACTGTAACAGTGTTGTCATGGGACAGGAGGCAGATACACTTGTGCTGAACACAGTGTAATATGCAAATTTGTCAAGTTACTAAGCTGTACATCTGAAACCACTGGGATAGTGTGTGTCAACTATATTCAAATTAAAAAGAAATTTTAAAAAAAGATTTAGCTCAACATTAGTAGGAGGAAGAAAATAAGAAAGTCAGAGTGGAAATAAATTAAGTAGAGACTAAAAAGAAAATAGAAAAGATTTTCCAATTTGGTTCTTTGAAAAGATAAATGAAATAGACAAACTTTTAGCCAGTCTCGCCATGGAAAAAGGAGAGAAGATTCAAATAAATAAAAGAAAAAATGAAAGAGATGTTACAACTGGTACCACAGAAATACAAAGGATCATGACACAGCAATGAACAATTTGTAAGCCTACAAGTTGGACAATCTAAAAATAATGAATTCCTAGAAATATACAACCTCGTAGGACTGAATTATAATGAAAAGACAATCTGAATAGACCAATTACTAGTAAGAAAATTGAACAATAATAAAAAAATCTCCTAACAAACTTAAGTCTATGACCAGATGGCTTTTCTGGTGAAGTCTACTAAACATTTAAAGAATCAACACCAATCCTTCTCAAAATCTTGCAAAAAATAGAAGAGGGTGGGATATTTCCAAACTCAACCCACAAGCCCAGCATTACCCTGGTACCAAAACCAGCCAGGAATCTACAGAAAAAAGGAAATCACAGGCCAATATCCCTGATGAACATGGATGCAAAAATTCTCAACAAAATATCAGTGTACTGAATTTGACAATACATAAAAAGGATTATACACCACAACCAAGTGGGACTCATTCCAGGGATGTAAGAATGGTTTGATGCCCACAAATTAGCCAGTGTGAGACAGTGCATTAATAAAGTGAAGGTTAAAATTATATAATCATGTCAATGGATGCAGAAAACACATTTAACAAAATTTGACATCCAATCATAAAACCTCCCAAGAAAATAGGTATAGAGGTAACATACCTGAACGTAATATGACAAGCCCACAGCTAATATCACCGTCAACAGTGAAACTTAAAGCTTTTCTTTTAAGATCTGAAACAAAACAAGAGTGCCTGCTCTTGACGCTTTTATTCAATAGAATGTTGGAAGTCTTAACCAGAGCAATTAGGCAAGAAAAGGAAATAAAAGATATCCAAATCAGAAAGGAAGAAGTGAAACTGTCTCTATTTGAAGATGACATGACATTATGTATAGAAAACCCTAGAGTCCATTAAAAAACTGTTATATATAATAAATTAATTTACTAAAGTTACAAAATCCACATACAAAAATCAGTTGAACTTCAATATATTAATAACTGTCTAAAAGAAAAATTAAGAAAATCCCATTTATAATTTCATCAAAAAGAATAGAATACTAAGGAACAAATTTAACTAATGAGGTGAAAGACTAGTACACTAAAAGCTGTAAGACATTGATAAAGAGAAATTGAAGACAACACAAATGGAAAACATATTCTATAATCAGGGCTTGGAAGAATTAATATTGTTAGAATGGCTATAGTACCAAAAGCAACCTACAGGTTCAATATAATAACTATTAAAATTCTAATGGCACATTTCACAGAAATTTACATGAAACAACAAAAAACTCAAATAGCCAAAGCATTCTTTTTTTTTTTTTTAACAAATAGTTTATTGTCAAATTAGTTTCCACATAACACCCAGTGCTCATTCCCACAAGTGCCCTCCTCCATGCCCATCCCTCCTCCCCCCCCATCCATCAGTCCTCAGTTTTTGTCAGCATTCAAGAGTCTCTCATGGTTTGCCTCTCTCCCTTTCCCCCACCATTTCCCCCCTTCTTCTCCCCCTTGTTCCTCAGTTAAGTTCCTCCTAATCCTCCTATACGTGCAAACATATGATATTTGTCCTTCTCTGCCTGACTTATTTCACTCAGCATAACACCCTCAAGGTCCATCCATGTTGCTACACATGGCCAGATTTCATTGTTTCTCATTGCCATGTAGTATTCCATGGTATAGATAAACCACATCTTCTTGATCCATTCATCTGTTGATGGACACTTAGGCTCTTTCCATGTTTTAGCTATTGTGGAGAGTGCTGCTATGAACATTGGGGTACACGTGCTCCTATGCCTCAGCATTTCTGTATACCTTGGGTAAATTCCTAGCAGTGCTATTGCTGGGTCATAGGGGAGTTCTATTGTTAGTTTCCTGAGGAACCTCTACACTGTTTTCCAGAGGGGCTGCACCAGTTTACATTCCAACCAACAGTGGAGGAGGGTGCCTGTTTCTCCACATCCTCGCCAGCATCTAGAGTTCTCTGATTTGCTCATTTTAGCCACTCTGACTTAGCCAAAGCATTCTTAAGAAAGAAGAACAAAGGTGGAGACATCATGCTACCTGAGTTCAAACTATACAAAACTCTAATAATCAAAACAATAGTTTTGGCATAAAAACAGAGTCATAGATCAATAGAACAGAGTTCAGAGTCCAGAAATATACCCAAATATATATGGTTAATTAATCTATGACAAGGGAGGCAAGAATAAACAATGGAGAAAAGACAGTAACTTCAATAAACCATTGGGAAAATTGGACAGCCACACAGAAATGATGAAAATGGACCACAATGTTATACCATATACCCCAAAATAAACTCAAAATGGATCAAACACTTGAATATAAGACCTAAAGCCATTAAAATCCTGGAAGAAAACATGGGAGCAAACTCCTTGACATTGGTCTTGGTACTAATTTTTGGATATGACACCAAAAGCAAAGGCAAGAAAAGCAAAAATCAACAAGTAAGACTACGTCAAACTCGAAGGCTGTAGAGCAATATTTGCAAATAGTTGATCTGGTAAGTGGTAAAAGATTTTTAAAAATTCATACAACTCAGCAGATAAAATTAATCTGATTTAGGCGTGCCTGGCTCAGGTGGTTAAGTGCCCAACTCTTGGTTTTGGCTCAGGTCATGATCTTGCAGATTTGTGAGTTCAAGCCCTGTGATGGGCTGTGCGCTGGCAGCACAGAACCTGCTTGAGATTCTCTGTCTCCCTCTCTCCTTGTCCTGCATTTCCTCTCTATCTCTCTCAGAATAAATAAACTTTAAAAAACAAGCAAACAAAAAAAACCCACTCCAATCTGACTTAAAAATGAGCAGAGAATCTCAATAGACATTTTTCAGAGAAGACATGAAGATGGCTAACAGATACATGAAAAAGGGCTCAATATCATTAATCATCAGGGAAATACAAATCAAAACAGCAATGAGATATCACCTCGCACTTTTTAGAATGGCTATTACACAAAAGATAAAAGAAATAATGAGTGTTCATGAGGATAGAGAAAGGAAAAAAGCACTCTTGTACACCACTGGTGGGAATGTAAACTGGTGGGCACTAGAGAAAACAGTACAGAGGTTCCTCAAAAAATGAAACATAGAACTACCATAGACCCAGCAATTCCATGTCTGGGTGTTAATCCAAAGGAAACAAAATCAGAATTTCAAAAAGATATCTGCACTTCCATATTCACTAAGGCATAATTTACAATAGCCAAGACATGGAAACAATCTAAATGTCCATTGAGAGATGAATAGATAAGGAAAATGTAGTATATATACACAGGGGATTATTATTCATCCATAAAAACAAAAGAAATCCTGCTATGCAGGTGGGTCTGACTGGCGTTATACTAAGTCAAATAAGTCAGACAGAGAAAGACAAATCATTTAAGTGATATCACTTATATGTGGAATCTTAAAAAAAATAAGGCATAGATACAGAGAACACACTGGTGGTTAGAAGAGGCACAGTTTGGGTGTGGGGCAAAGAAACAAAAATGGTCAAAAGGTACAAACTTCCAGTTATAAAATAAGTAAGTCCTAGGGAAATAATGTACAATGAGGTGACTAATGTTAGCAATACTATATTGTACATTTAAGAATTTCTAGGAGAGTAGAGCTTAAAAGTTCTTATCCCAAGAAAAAAAGAAATACTGCTATGTGTTGTAATGGGTGGATGTTAACTAAACTCATTATGGTATCTTATTGATTGATTTGTTTGTTTATTTATACAAAATCATTGTGTTATACACCAAAGACTAATGCAATGTTGTATGTCATTTATATCTCAATGCAAAAACTTAGTGTTCTACATAGGTCCATAATGACCAGGTCTTTATATTTCTATCTCGCTCAGTCAATAGAAGTAGGCTGCTCTCACGTCCACATAGGTGGTTCTCTGTATCTGAGGCAGAAGGGGCTGATAGCTAGTGGGTGTCTGTGGATCAGATCTGGAAGGCACACCTAAATGTGGACCACAGGAACTAAAGTAAATGATTCAGGTTAGGGCAATTATGAATAAAGTTGCTATCAATATATAAAAAAATAAAAACATGGAAAACTTATTAAAAAAATCAAATATTGGAATATCAATAGACAAACCACCAGGTTCTAAAACTAAAGTACAAGCCAATCAAAAATACGATCAAAGATCCCCTATCCTACTGCATTGCTCAGATTACCAAATTTCTATTTCTTTGGCTATGAACAGATTTAGGTTAACTTTTTCTAGTGATTAGTGACATCTTGTGGCTTTTGCTGGTATAGCAAACAAGAATTTTAAAACCTGTTTCCTGTTTTATCAAG
This sequence comes from Hyaena hyaena, assembly GCF_003009895.1. Taxonomy (NCBI): domain Eukaryota; kingdom Metazoa; phylum Chordata; class Mammalia; order Carnivora; family Hyaenidae; genus Hyaena; species Hyaena hyaena. The sequence goes on from NW_024081393.1 coordinate 946,801, forward strand.
AAATACCAGTTGTTAAATTGTATGAAAAGAACAGAAATCATAGGTGCATTGGAAACACTGAAATACTAAATAAACCACTTAAAATCTGTTAAGAGAATGACATAAACAACCCAATGTAATCAGTGAGGGACTAACAGTCTCTACCTTAGGAGCTCAGGCGTTTGCCTAGACAGTGGATGTAGATTTTTAGAATTAAGTGCTTGTTTTTTTGTTTTTTTTTATCAGAGACTCTCAGAGTCAAAGAATCACAAAGGCACTTCTCAAACTATAAGGAAGTTACAAGTGCCTATCATTCCAGGGTGGGACCAGGTGATATTATTGCTCACGTGAAGGTAGAAATGAGAATGTTTTAAGAACATTTAGTCCAATCACATAAAATAACCAATTCATTCATAGCTTGCTTTACCTCTTTTAAGCTCTAAATCTGGGATGTTGGTTCACTTCACTACCCCCTCAAACCTGTTGACACAATTTTTCATGTAATTGTTCTCCTGAAAGTTCACTTTCAATTTAATCTGTTACCGTGAGGCTGAGGTTTATTTTCAGATGTGTTTACTTGTTCATCGATTGCCTGATTCAATAATACATGCTTTAGAAACCGTTAGCTCTGGGGCGCCTGGGTGGCTTAGTCGGTTAAGCGTCCGACTTTCGCTTGGGTCATGATCTCGCGGTTCGTGGGTTCGAGCCCCGCGTCGGGCTATGTGCTGACTGCCAGCTCGGAGCCTGGAGCCTGTTTCAGACTGTGACTCCCTCTCTCTCTGACCCTCCCCTGCTCACTCTGTCTCTCTCTCTCTCCTAGAAATAAATAAAAATATTTAAAAAAAAGAAAGAAAGAAGCCGTTAGCTCTGCCAGTCCTCTGGATAGGGTAAGGGTATTCCCAGAGAAGCACTAATCAGGGAACCATGACCCCTGCTCTGTCACTGTCCCTATGAAATACAGGTCACACTTAAGTGCAGGTTTCAGTTGTCTTAAAAATGAGGCAAATAGGGGCACCTAGATCACTTAGTCAGTTCAGTGTCAGACTCTTGGTTTAGGCACAGGTCATGATCTCACAGTTTTGTGAGTTCAAGCCCCACCTCAGGCTCTGTGTTGACAGTGCAGAGACTGCTTGGGTGGGATTCTCTCCCTCTCTCTCTCTCTCTCTCCCACTCTCTCTCTCTGTCCCTCCCCTACTTACACTGTCTCTGTATCTCTCAAAATAAATAAATAAAATAAAACTTTAAAAAATGAGGCAAGAAATTTATTGCTCCTTATAATTATGCTGTTATTATACCACGGGCTTACAATAAGTACCTTATTGATACAATGCTGTATCATATTATTAATATTATTTCCTACTCAATTACATGCTTGAATCTTGGAAATTACAAAGGTAATATAATATTTTTCTCTGGCAATTTTAATCCAGTTAGAAGCTTTAAGCATTATCACAGAGATAGGAAGTCCAAGATAGAAGGGATATTTAACTGTTCAAAAGAATAGCAAAAATGAAAATACTGATACGTGTTACTTAAGAGAAGTGTAAGTACATACAGAACTATAAACATTTTAGACCTTTGGAAAAATATTGCTAGCTGTTGTCACTGGATTTTTAAAACTTTTTTTTAAATCGGTTTTCAATTTCAGTAGTGTAAAATTAGGAAGGCAAATTATTATATTCTTTTTAAAGAGGTGGGATTAGTTATTTTATAAGAAAATTTACTAGCTCACTATTGCTATACAACATTTCAATTGCTAATAGTTTACATGTATCACTCACACAAATTAGACACCGAAATCAGGAAAGCACTTTCTATGTGTTTTCCTATGTTGTATAGCATAAATTTCACTGGGATATTTTCATAAGAGAGCACAATACACCTTTTCTTTTTTCTTTAAGGTTTTTTTTTTTTTAAATTTTTTAAATTTATTTCTAGGAGAGAGAGAGACAGCGAGAGCAGGGGAGGGTCAGAGAGAGAGGGAGTCACAGACTGAAACAGGCTCCAGGCTCTGAGCTGGCAGTCAGCACAGAGCCCGACGCGGGGCTCGAACCCACGAACCGCGAGATCATGACCTAAGCGAAAGTCGGACGCTTAACCGATTAAGCCACCCGGGCGCCCCGAACACACCTTTTCTACATAACATTTTCTACAATGAAAAAACCAAAGAGTTAAGTTTTTTTTTTTTCAATTCATTGCTCACCTAGATCTTCAAAATTAGGGGGTAAAAGTATTATTGAAGAGCATGAATAAATATTATTTTGATTTTATAATCTTGATTTTTAAATCTCGGTAAAAGATAGCATTTCAAAAGAGGTGATTTCAAACATCATTGTAGGTAGAGCAGCTAAACTTAAAGACATCAATCAACAGTTTTTAAGCGTCTTTGGTGATAAGAATCATATGGGACATTTGTTCAAAATGCATTTGGCAGATGTGTAGCAACATGGATGGACCTTGAGGGTGTTATGCTTAGCGAAATAAGTCAGGCAGAGAAGGACAAATATCATATGTTTGCACGTATAGGAGGATTAGGAGGAACTTGACGGAGGAACAAGGGGGAGAAGAAGGGCGGAAATGGTGGGGGAAAGGGAGAGAGGCAAACCATGAGAGACTCTTGAATGCTGAGAAAGAAACTGAGGACTGATGAATATGGGGGGGGGAGGGGGGAGATGGGCATGGAGGGGGGCACTTGTGGGGATGAGCACTGGGTGTTATATGGAAACCAATTTGACAATAAACTATTTGTAAAACAAAAACAAAACAAAAACAAAAAAATACATTTGGCAGATGACCTGCTGACTTGAAGTCTTCAGGTATAATCATATTGAGTAACGACAGGCAGCGAGCATTGAATCACTTTATGTAAAATGTCTACATATAGTATGTACCATGTAGGGCATACTGTAAGGCCTTAAATAATGTTAGCTGTGGTGATTGCTTATCATCATTACAGTGACTTTAATTTTATAATTTATATCATCATTTCAGAAAAATTTATTCACAATAGAAAATTTGTGTCGTTTTTAAAGCCATAGAAAAATTCAACTGGGAAACAAAAATAAGCTGTACTCCTCTTTTCCTATTTGTTGTTTACAAATCTTGAAATAAAAATGTTTTGGAAGTTTTTTTGGTTTATGGGTTTTTTGTTTTTTTTTTTACTTCAAAGAGTTATACCACCACCTTGTGGCAAAATGACTACAGAGCAAAGACCATAATTTACGAGCGTGTTCCAAAGATATCGTGAAATATAAAAAAATATGTATGTGAGAGCAAACAAATGAAGTTCTACGAAGATTGGTCAATAGGTGTAAATGAATGAATGGGAAAATAAACAAACCCCTAAAGAGCGAAGTAAAATTTAGAAATAAAATTCTACACTGAGAATTGCAAAATTTTCAGAGATACAGAGCTCACAAGTTCCAATCTTTTCAGGCGCACAAGCCGCCCCAGGGCCCGCAAAGAGCCGAGGCACCAGCTGCCAGGGGACCTTGGAAAAGCCCGTGCTGTCTGGGCATCAAGGGTCCGTGTGGGAGATAACGTAGCTAAGGCAGGACACTGGACAAATGTGTAAGCCAACGGACACTCACCGTAACACATCTGTAGATGTAGACACCACATACCGAAAATGCACATTCCTAAAATTATTTCAGAAGTGTCTTTTTAAAATCCCCTTAGAAAAATACTTAAGATGAGGTTTACATCAAATCCCAGCTTTCTGCTTCCCCTCCCAGAACATCTTGATCTTCAAAATGGTGGGATAATTGGCTTCAAATGTTGGCACGACTTTCATGAAAGTTTTATATATTTCAATTTCATTAAAACTGAAGTCAAAAATGAAACATTTATCTAATTTACTACCTTATGTGAAATACATTGATATTTATTATTCTTTTGATAGTTTCATCAGCTCAAATATAGATTTTACTACTTATCCACATCTTTCTAACTAGATGCAAACCAATTTGTAAAGCCATTTGGCGTCAAATAATTAATAGCTTGTAAGCTCCTTAGTGTTCTCCTATTTTTCTTTTAATGAAACTTCTCTGAGGCCACCTTGACATTTCCTATTTAATTCTCACTCACCAGTGTCCAATTATCACTCTATTAACATATACACCCATAGTGGCTTCCTTAATTTACTTTACCACACTAAAAATTAGCAGGAGATTACTCATGAATGGGGATCGGGAGGGGAACATTTCCTATTACAGAGTTCTCTGAATTTAGAGAACCATGAAAATCCATGGACTAACAGAATTTGAAAAAAGTTCTTTTGTTGGTTTTGTTTTGTTTTTTTAAAGCATCCTTAAAAATGGAAGAAAGAAAGATGAAAGCTTAAAAGAACATCAAAGACCCCTGGCTGTTGTGTGTGGTAATGTGATGATCCAAATCTTTTTCAAAAGAGCATATTTATTATTCAGTGGTTATTAGAAACTTCCTAGATGTAATGCACCAAGCCATGCATGTACACTGATTAAGCTATACCTTAGCAATGTGGTTGTCAAAGAGCTTCTTGCAAAAGGACAAGACAAAACACTATGGGAACAATTCAATGCTTAATGGCAGCTGCCAGCAGATTTCAAAATGGGGAGAGCTTAGTCCTGAGGGCACCACTCAGAGCTACCCAAGCTCACTCTTCTTGACAATTACTTCTTAACACAGTAGGACTATTCTCACCTTCTAGAAACTTGCCCCCTCTTGGCTGTTGCTGACAACTGGTTGCTGATACAGGAAGGAAGACAAGCTTTTCTTCCATCTTTCTACGTGTTTGGCCAAGGCCCCTGTAACAAAAGACAGATTAACCAGATAAAAAGCTTACATGTTTTTATTATGAGTTTCACATGACACAAGAGCCTTCTAAGGAAGTGAAGACGCACAGAAGTGGTTAAACCTGGTGTTTTTAGGGGTGTTTTTGGGTGGCTTAGTCGGTTAAGCGTCCAACTTTCGCTTAGGTCATGATCTCGCACTTTGTGGGTACGAGCCCCGCGTCGGGCTCTGTGCTGACTGCCAGCTCAGAGCCTGGAGCCTGTTTCAGTCTGTGACTCCCTCTCTCTCTGACCCTCCCCTGCTCACACTGCCTCTCTCTCCCTCCTAGAAATAAATAAAAACATTAAAAAAAAAACAAAACAAACCCTGGTGTTTTTATGCTAAGCTTAATGAAGAGTGGAAAGTCATGGGACACAAACAAGTATGAGCTTAGTGTGGTAAATTGGGAGAAATAGCAAGGCTTGTTCGTCCTGATCCCTTTCAGTGTCATGGAGAAAGGGATGTCCTTGTCTTCCTGCACAGGGAAGGCCCCCATCTCGCGAGGGTTTTATGGCCTGAGTCAGGGGAAAGTCAGAGAGTCCTTTCTGCATATGCCGTATCTCAAATTTCTTCAGAATGAATATTCAGTATGCTAACAGGGTCACCTTTTGGAGTACTGTGTCCTGAACCCTGCCGATGTGTAAGACATAGACTATATTTTAGGGAACCGCAATTCGATTCATCAGAAAATGGTATTTCTCGGTGGCTTGGGATTCCACAAGTAAATTGCTCTGTAGACTTCTTCAAAGATACTGAAAGTGTGATATTTCAAATGAGATAAAAAGGGTTATTATTAGCTGGGCAAAAAGGAAAGCCCACACAAATGGCCCTGGGACAACAGGGAAATGAGGGTGTTTTGAGAAACTGCAAAGTCAGCATGGCTGCAGCCGAGGGGAAGAGTGAAAAAGAGGATGAGCAGGTGCTGAGTCACATCAGCCTTTGTCGATTCTGTCCTAAAAGCAGTGGAAAACCATTGAAACCTAAACCTGGAGATGAAATGATGAGGTTTCTTTTTCTTTTCCTTATTTTTTAAATGTATATTTATTTTTGAGAGAGAGAGAGAGAGAGCGCCAGAGTGCAATTGGAGGAGGGGCAGACAAAGAGGGAGACAGATTCTGAAACAGGCTCTAGCCTCTGAGCTCTCGCACAGAATCCCAGGTGGGACTTGAACTCATGAACCTTGAGATCATGACCTGAGCTGAAGTCAGATGCTTAATGGACTGAGCCACCCAGGAGCCCAAAAATGATGATGGTTTCTCTTCCAAGTGAGTTTCCTTTAGAGAGTTCCTTACTGCCAAGTGCACGTGGGCCCACAAGTGGCAGGTGACTAATGGACTTGGGACCAGTCTGTATAAGATTTGCTAGGCCAAACTGATCCACTTTCTCAGCAATTTCAACTAATCAAGATAAAATTTCAGTTATTTGAAGCTATCATAGTAGCTGAGGACCTATCCAGAGAAGCCATGATTAGTTGGTAACATTCCTAAAATTAGTATCGGTTTTGACTTGGAAGTAAAATTAGGTACTTCTGTAATTTTAGAGTCCTTTGTAAGGAGCCTCTTAAATATACCAACACATTTGCTACCTTTTAATTCAATATCTGAAACCAAGATTTTTGTTATTTGTTATTTGTTTGTCTGTTTCTAAAAAGGCAAACATGTATAATATGAATTTCTTTACTTCTACTTACTGAGGTTTGCACTCTTATTTTTTCTTCCCCTCAACCCTCAAGCTTCCTGCTGTATTAGATAAAAATGAATTTAATGACACAGTGAAGGACTGATGTCTCTGTGTGTGTTGTCTATATACATATGCATCTCACTGTCACTTCCCAGGAAAACTATTTATTTTAAGAAGAAATTGGTAGAAGATCCAATTGCTTAAATAAAAGAGGTTTATTAAAGAAAGGAGAATTTGGGGTTGAATTAGTGAAGAGTACACATAAATTAATTAGATGTAATAGACAAATAATAGTTCAAAGTGAAACAAAATGTACAAGTAAAGGAAAAGTAATATACTGGATATGGTCCTAAAATCCAAAACTGAAATTTCACTCTTATTAAATTGAAAGGATGTGTGTTTTGTATGTGTATATAATAGGAGTGGAGAGGGGATTGTGAAAAGATATAAGCTTTCATCTTCCAAAAAGGGAAGTCAACAGATAATTTCAAAGAGAAAATACACAACGTGTAAACATGTATAACTGTGTTATATGCAGATCCAAAGGTAAAAACCCAAAATCTTAAATTGAACAATTCAAAGCAGTTGCCCTTGGAACAAGAAGTAGGATGTTAGACAGTAAAGAGCCTAATAGAGCCATTTGATACTTTAAGCCCTATGCCAGCATTTCTGTAATTAAATAAACACCAATGGAGAGAGGGGAAAAAAAAAAGAAAAAAAAAGAATCTGGAAGAATATCATAAAAACGAAGAAGATATGTCTTTCCATATGGTTTGAATTTGTAACAACTAAGCTATATCATAATTATAACAGAAGACCTATTTTAAAAACTAGATATCTACAAAAATAAACAAAAAATGCACTAAGACTCCAGTCTAGCCAGCCCATTCTATAGTGTTTTAGTTTTATCACGATGGGGTATTATTTACATTCCTTTCAGATATTTTAAGTGTATAGATACTTTATCCCACCACTGTCAATATTATTTTTTCTCTCTTCCCTGTTCTGGTGACAGTAACATGTTCTTCAACTATTACAGGGACTTGAATATTTGAAGAAGTATTTTTACTTAATTGCCTGATTCTGCTCATGAGGCTTCTTTTAAAAATCATATTAGTATTTTAAACTCTCAACAAAGGAGGTGTAGAGGGAACATACTTCAACCTAATGAAGGCCATGTATTACAAACTCACAGCTAACATCATAACTGGTAAAAATGGAGAGATTTTCCTCTAAGATCAGGAATAAGATAAGTATGTCCACTCTCATCACTTTATTCAACATAGTACTGGAAATCCTTGCCGCAGCAATCAGACAAAACAAAGAATTAAAGGCAATCAAACTGGTAAGGAAGGAGCAAAGCTTTCACTATTTGCAGATGGAATTTTACTTTTGATTAAAAAAAGTAAAGATTCCACCAAAAACACCCCAGAAAAACAAACCAAAAAAACCAAAAACCCAGAAGTGATAAAATGAATTCAATAAAGTTTCAGGATACAAAATTAATACACAGAAGTATGTTGCATTTCTATACATTAATATGAACAAGCAGAAAGAGAAATTAAGAAAACAATTCCATATACAATTGCTCCAAAAATAAAATACTGAGGAATAAACTTACCAAAGGAAGTGAAAGACCTATATTCCAAAAACTATAAAACACCAATGAAATAAATTAACAATGACACAAACAAATGGAAAGATAGTTCATGCCCATGGATTAGCATTGTTAAATGAACATAATGTCCTTAGGAATCTACAGATTTAATGCAATCCCTATTTAAAATATCAACAACATCTTTTGTATAACTAGAACAAATAATCCTAAAATTTGTATGGAATCATGAAAGACCCTGAATAGCCAAAGCAACCTTGAGAAACAAGAACAAAGCTGGGTGTATCTCAATCCTAGATTTCAAGATATACCACAAAGCTGTAGTAATCAACACAGCACAAAAATAGTACAAGCACAAAATGGTACAAGCACAAAAATAGACACATGGATCACTGGGACACAAGAGAGAGCCCAGAAATAAACCCATTCTCATATAGCCAATTAATCTACAACAAAGGAGGCAAGAAAGCAAAATGGGGAGAGGATAGTCTCTTTAACAAATGGTGATTGGAAAATTGGAAAGTGACATGCAAAGGAATGAAACTGGACCATGTTCTTAGACCATACATAAAAATAAACTCAAAATGGATTAAAGACCTAAATGTGAGATCTAAAATCATAAAACTACCAAGAGAAAACATAGGCAGTAATTTCTTTGACATCTGCCACAGAAACATTTTTTCTACATGTATCTCCTCAGGCAAGAAAAACAAAAGCAGAAATAAACTATTGGGGCTATGCCAAAATGAAAAGCTTTTGCTCAGTGAAGGAAACCATCAACAAAATGAAAAGGCAACCCACTTAATGGGAGAAGATATTTGCAAATACTATATCCAATAAGAGGTATTATCCAAAATACATAAAGAATTTATATAACTTAACATCAAAACAAACAAACAACAATCCCATTAAAAATGGGCAGTGAACCCAAACAGACATTTTTCCAAAGAAAACATAAAGAAGGCCAACAGGGACATGAAAAGATGCTCAACATCACTCATCATCAGGGAAATTCAAATCAAAACCAGAATGAGGTATCGCCTTACACCTGTCAGAGTGACTAAAACAAAAAACACGAGAAACAACAAGTGCTGTCAAGGATGTGGAGTAAAAGGAACCCTTGTGTGCTGTTTGTGGGAATGAGAACTGGTGCAGTCAGTGTGGAAAACAGTATGGAAGTTCCTCAAAAAATTAAAAATAGAATTAGCCATGATCTAGTAATTCTACTACTAGGTTTTTACCCAAAGAAAATAACAACACTAATTCAAAAAGATATATGCACCTCTTTGTTTATTGCAGCATTATTTACCATAGCCAAGATGTGGAACAATCCAAGTGTCCATTGATAGATGAATAGTTAAAGAAGTGGTATTTCTTAAGTTTATTTATTCATTTTGAGAGAGAGACAGAGTGGGGAGGGGTAGAGAGAGAGGGAGAGAGAGAATCCCAAGCAGGCTCCATGCTGGCAGTGCAGGGCCTGATGAGGAACTTGAACTCACAAACTGTGAAATCACGACCTGAGCGGAAACCAAGAGTTGGATTCTTAACTGACTGTGCCATCCAGGGGTCCTGTTAATATTTTGATGAAAAAAAATCATATTAGTATTCTGATATGGGGAAAATTTTCATATCCTCCAACTTGACTAAGTACACTAAGTATAAGAAAGTTCTAGTCTATTTTAATATAAATGTAGACTTTGGAATATGACTAGACAGGTTTAATTATGAGCTCTATCAATAGCTGGTGGCTCTCATCACATTATATTCTCTTTCTGAGTTTCAATTTTCTCATTTTAAAAATGGGAATTATAATGTGTACATTATAAATGTGTAGTAAAGATTATAATTTATATAGTATACTAGGTACTCATTAAATGATTATCATTGCTATTAATTTTGGTTAGATGGAAAGGAAAAGAAATGGATCATAATTACATTCAAATTTCCTAAAACATAATGTCTCTTAAATTGATAGAGCTTGTGCTTTTCTTTGACATAAAATCCCGTGGAATAGTACTGGGGGATTCCTACTTGGCAGTCTAGTTTCCGTTTGCCACAAGAATTGCTCTGGGGGTCCTTTTAGGACAACTTGGACAGGGTGTCAGCAGTGTTGAAGGATATAAAGACTGACTTGGGTTTATAGTAAAGGCAATTTTCTTGAAATAAGGGACTTCTCCCATGCTCCCTAACTATACTCTTTGCAAAAAGGGACACTGTGTGGAAGACAAAGGTATCCACAAAGTATTGGGAGGTGGAATAGGGAAGTATACATTTGTATGGATGTGCACATCTTCTCCCTATATATCTCTATATAGAGGAATAAAATCCTAAAACATTTTTTTTTAATTTGAGAGAGAGAGAGAGAGAGAGAGAGAGAGAGCATGTGAATTGAGGAGAGAGATGGAGAGAGATAGAGAGAGAGAGATAGAGAGAGAGGGGAGAGAGAGAGAGAGAGAGAGAGAATCTTAAGCAGTCTCCACACTCAGCATAGAGCCAGACAAGTGGCTTGATCCCATGACCCTGGGATTATGACTTGAGCCAAAAAATCAAGAGTCATATGTTCAACCGACTAAGCCACCCAGGAGCCTCCAAAACACTTTAAATATAGATTTTCCTATTATGGACAGGAAATGATGAAAGCAGAAGGCTGAGGACCCAAAGCTGTCAGAAAAAATCTGACTAAGTCTCATTAGTCATTTAAGAAATGAATCATAAATAGATCACAGTAGAAAGACGTTTGTCTCCAAGGCACTGCTGAGTACATGTTTTGTGTATCTTTGCATTAGAGGGATCATCACTGATCAAAGAGCTCTTGTTAGTGCGCTAGGTATAATCATGCAGTGTATTTTCCATGGCCTGAAGCTGAACCTGTGGCCTCCACCAGAGGGCGATATTCACAAATGCTGCAGCAGGGGAAGCGTGCCCGCATTCTCCCTCTTCCTCTCTGTCTCTCCACACACGCATACACACACGCACACACGCACACACACACACACGTACTGTAAAATATATATTATATATACTGTAAAAACACAGACTGTAGAAATATTGTAAAATACATATATACTGTAAACACACATATGCACTTTATATATACTATAAAACACATACTGTATATACTGTTAAAATATACTGTCAAATGCACGTAATCTGTAAATATACATATATATGTATATATTATATATATGTATATATTATATATATATATTGTGTATATATATGTATATATTGTATATATATGTATATATTATATATATAGTGTATATATATATACACGTGTATATATATATAGAGAGAGAGAGAGAGAGATGAATCTGGAATTTCCACCCTGTTTCAATCTCACCCTGTTTCAATCTCAGATCTTTTTCCTTTTGCAGGAGGCTAAATTCAGGTAGTTATTAATTCAAGCTAATATAACATAATTCATAATATATTGACCTTAAAAGGGAGACAATAAAATACCAAAGCTGATTTTCTAGAGAGAGGTTAATGATTGAGTAGAATATTTTAAACTATTTACTACATATTTTTGAATTGCATTTTTTAAAATGCTTGGATATATTACTTCCTTTATGGATCTGACTTGCTTTATTTAGTTCAGAATGTGGGGGAAAGAAAAAACCCCCACATTTTTTATGCCAATTTAACAGCATATCTCAGGCGGGGAGAAGTGATTGTGTGAGAAGTCACCCACGGCTGGAAAAGGGTTCTTAATAATGAATTCCACACCACATTAGAACAAAACAAAACACTGAATAATGATTAACTTTGCTTCTCAGGCAAGTATCTTAAAATATTTATGCTGTACTTAAAAAAATTTTCCTGGTGTCAAAATTATTCAGGGAATATGGGGAGACTGATTGAAGAGCCCAACTCAGGATTGCTCGTCTCCCTGGCATCTCCTGATCTCAGAGCATCCTGGGGACAAATATTCAACAGGAAGTGGGGTCAGGCTGCTCCACGGCCAAGTCAGGCTCAACTTCACAATGACTGGAAGAAAAAACATCCAATCTCTCTCTCATCTTCCAACTCAAGATTTCAACAATTAGTCTTAAAGTTTCTGAGGACTATGGGTTTGAGTTTTTTTGCTTTAACACATATGTATGTGACCCTCAGCCCTGAAACTGTCCCATTGCACACAGGGGCAACATTAGCTCAGATTGGGTAAGATTTAACACACTGAGGGCCAAGAGATACTTTTCACGGTGACTTTTTTTCCTTTTTAAAAATGTTTTTATTTATTTATTGTTAAAAGAGAGAGAATGAACATGAGTGAGGGAAAAACAGAGAGGGGACAGGGGATCTGAAGCAGGCTCTGTGGTGACAGCAGGGAGCCAGACGCGGGGCTCAAACTCACAAACCATTGGATTGTGACCTGAGCCGAAGTCAGACACTTAACTGATTGAGCCACCCGAGAAGCCCCCTGACAGTGACTTTTGATAATGTTGTTGATGATAGTGAGGAAGATAAAGAACAACACTATACAAATAGAAACAAAAGAGAGAGAAAATAGAAAACAAATATTAATACTTAGGGCAATAGATAGCCACAAATGTTGCCTGAGGCCCTAGATCTCAATGGAAAAAATAAGTTCCATCTCAGTGACATATCTGAGTGCATACAGGTCCTGGGATTTGCGTCTTCCCTGGGAGCAGACACACTTTCATGTTCTGCTTACAAGAGTCCCAAACAACTGCAAGGACAGCAGCCCTGAGCGTTCCTTTGAAGTATGTCACAGGAAGCACTTCAGGCTCTACTAAAAGTGTGCTGCACCATCATTAAAAGCCGTTTAAAATTAAGGAACCAAAAGCATGTTTACACCAGGCCAGAACATTCTTTTTCATACATTAAAAGACTCAGGCTATCTAAAATGATTTTCTCAAAAAGTCCCTCCTTGTTTACTCATCAGTGAATAAATCATGGGGCCAACACTATTCTTTCCATCTTAGGATATTTAGTGTTATTTTAGTACATTAAAAAAATTTTAGGTGTTTATTTATTTCTGAGAGACAGAGAGAGACAGAGCATGAGCAGGGAAGGGCCAGAGAGAGAGGGACAAAGAATTGGAAGCAGGCTCCAGGCTCTGAGATGTCAGCACAGAGCCCGATGTAGGCCTCAATCTCACGAGCTTTGAGATCTTGACCTGAGCCAAAGTCGGATGCCCAGCTGACAGAGCCACCCAGGCGCCCCTTTTAGTCCACTTTTTTAAAGGGAGAACTTCGAGACAGGGCAAGATGGCGGAGAAGTAAGGAGCTCCGTACTTGCACTCACGCCCATACATCACACAGAAAAGATCTGAAGCCATTGGAAACCTTACAAAACCTGAGAGATTGGGAGAAAAAA